>NC_142809.1:32389764-32469774 GCF_049724085.1 Artemia sp. Qi Xiang Cuo
TGCTATCTATAATAGCACTGCACTGCATATGATATTGCTTATATACCCTTTTGAAAACCTGCATGCACATTGTTTTTTTTTTCGTTTAACTGAAACTCCCACTAAAAGTTTCAACTTAATACCCTTAGCTTTATTAGTTACAGCAATCATAGTAGTAGTATTAATAGTATGCACATAATGCCTTCTGGTTAATGGAAAGTCCGCAACAACTTGCCCTGAAAGGCCCAACTTATAATATAAGCCGCTCTTGAGATATTGCTGTGTCAACCTTTGACAATATACACCCTCATAGTTCATTTTGATTTAGGTAAAAGTCCGCCTAAATATTCCATTAAAGCTTCACTTTAATATCCTTAGCTTGCGTAGTAGCATTAGTAGTAGCAGGCACATAGCACCTTTGGTTTTCTTCATCGTCCCCCTCAACACACGCTGAAAGTTTCAACTTAATGCCACAAACTGTTTCTGGAGAATTGCTGATAAGTCCTCTTGACAACCTGTTTGTGCATAGTGTGTTTTGATTTTGTTCAATTTGTGCATAGTGTGTTTTGATTTTGTTCAATTCTGTTAAAATATTCCCCAAAGTTTTCGCCCTAATACCCTTATCTGTAGGAGCAGTACTAGTAATAATAGTAGCGGTAGAAATAATAGTAGTAGCCTTAGCAGTAGTGGTTACGAGCAGAAGCAGTTGCATTAGGATTCAAATATTGTCTTTTGGTCAGTTAAACAGCCCCCACAAAAAGCCCTGCAAGTTTCAACTTCATGCACCAAACTGTTCCTAAGATATTGCCGATACGCCCTTTTGACAACATGTATACAGACGACGTGTTGTGATTCTGTTCTCCTTCCCCCTCCATATTCTCTGAAAATTTTACCTTCATGATCTTAAGCTAATGGTAATAGTAGTCACATAAGTAGTATTAGTACCAATAGTAGTAGTATTAACGTATCGCCTTTTGGTCAGTTGAACATCCCCCTCACCAAGTGCCCTATATGCCCTTTAATAACCTGTACATCAAATACTTCCTGAAATTTCATCTTAATGCTCTTAGCCTTGTAAATAGTTGCAATAGAAGTAGTAGTTGGAGTAGTAGTAGTAGTAGTAGTAGCAATCGTAGTAGTATTAACAGTAGCGTGCACATATTAACAGTAGCGTGCCTTTTGATCAATTGATCTTCCTCTTTAAGCATTCTCTGAAAGTTTCAACTTAATACCCAAATCAATTCTTGAGATATGCTCTTTTGACAATCTGCATGCACATACTGTATTTTGATTTAGTTCAAATTTCCCCTCAATATTCTCTCAGATGTTTACCCTCATACACTTAGCCTTAATAGTACTAGTATCGTAAAAGTAGGAGAAGTAGTTACAGTAGTAGTGTTGTATTAGTAGTTGTAGTACAGTAGTAGCAGCAGTGTTAATAGCAGTAGTAGCATGCACATGTTGCCTTTTGGTCAATAGAACATCCCCCTCATGATGCAACGGAAGTTTCATCTTGATATGGTAAGTCGTTTCAAAAATATTGATGAAGCGCCCTTTTCACCCCCTTTCAATCGCCTTTTCATTTTAGTACTCTTAACCTTACAAGTATTTGGATTAGTTTAGTTGCAGTTGTAGTAGTAGTAATATCGGTAAATGTAGCAGTGGTAGAAATATTAGTTGTAGTAAACACATATTACCTTTTGATCAATTGATCTTCCCCTTTAAGCATTCTCTGAAAGTTCTAATTTAATACCGAAATCCATTCTTGAGATACGTCCTTTTGACAATTTGCATGCACATATTGTTTTTTGATTAAGTTCAAATTTTCCTTCAATATTCTTTCAAATTTTCACATTCAGACGATTAGCCTTTACAGTACTAGTATCATAGTAGTAGCAGTAGTAGTATGGCAAGTAGTAGCAGTAATAACGTTGTGTTAGTAGCAGTAACAACAATAGTAGCAGAAGTATTAATAGCAGTTGTAGCATGTACATTTTGGATTTTGGTAAGTTGAACATCCCCCCCCCCCCCGTCGTGATACCCTGGAAGTTTCATGTTGGTACGGTAAGGCGTTCCAAAAAATTACCTCAGGTGTTCATTTCATTAACCTCAGCCTTGGTAGTACTCGCTACAGAAGAAGTATCTTTAGTAGTAGTGGTGGTAGCAGTAGTAGTAGTAGAGTGCAAATATTGCCTTTTTGGTCAATTGATTATCTCGCTTATCATTCCTGAAAGTTCCAAATTGACATACTCAATCATTCCTGAGTTACGCCCTTTTAACAACCCGTATGCACATAACAACTTTTGATTTAGTTTAAAACTCCCCTCAACATTCTCTGAAAGGCTCACCTGAATACCCTTTGTCTGTTTGAAAATTAAAGGTCAAACATACCCACCTTTCTCAATAATATATGCTATATATTAACAACGGAAAAATTGCCTACCTTGTAGCCCTTGCCCTGAGGGCTGGGTTGGGGGGGGGGGCTGATGACCCCAAATGCCTAATTACTGGACTTTTCAAATACGCTGAACAAATTAGCTGTCTCAAAATTTTGATTGGATGTGTTTTGAGAAATGATGGGCTAGAGGGGGGGGGGGGGCTTGCTGCCCTTCAATCACTCTAGTGTCTTATAAAGGGTATCAGAACTTCCAATTTCCAATCGAATGAGCCCCCTCCGAAGTCTATACGACCACCTATCCCATAAATACCTTATATGTTAGCAAGGGACAACTAGCATAACTTATGGCTTTTGCTCGTAGGGCTGTGGGTCAGGTGATATCCCCAAAGACATAAATACTGGACCTTTCAACTATGTTGAACAAAACAGCTATCTCAGAATGTTTTATTGGATGTGTTTGGGGAAAGGATGGACTTGGGGGGGGGGGGGGGGGGTTGCCCCTAAACCCCTCTAGTCTCTTAAAAAGAGTGCCAGAACTTCCGATTTCCAATCGAATGAGCCCCCACCGAAGTCTATACGACCACCCATTCCATAAATACCTTATATGTTAGTAATGGGCAACTAGCATAACTTATAGCTTTTGCCCGTAGGGCTGTGGGGGAGGCGACATCCCCAACGACATAATTACTGGACCTTTCAACTATGTTGAACCAAACAGCTCTCTCAGAATTTTGATTGGATGTGTTTGGGGAAATGATGGGCTTGGGGGGGACTGGTTGACCTCCAATAATTTTTGGCTTTTAAGAAATAGAACCTTCAGTTTCCAATTGACTGAGCTCCTTTCGAAGTTTCTTCGACAACTCCTTCTATACGAAGTGCTTTGGTGAAAAAAAGAATAATAATAATAATACATTGTTCCCACATCACTCTTTATTAGGCAGCGCTGTTGTGCTTCCCCAAGCCCAACTTAAGGAAAGATCCGTTGCTTTCTATGTGTAAATATTTGCAGAAGAAATGGAAACATTTGTTGAGGTTTAGGCCATGGAGCATAGGAGCAAGGAGTAAATTCAATCCGGTCTCTAAGAAATATAAAAAATTGAGAAAATACGCCGACAGTCAGTGTCAGGCAATGCTACCAAGCAAACTCTTAAGTATGTTCTATGATTAAAAATTTTCCTCAGGAAGTTAAATTTGTAATTCCACTTATATTTTTTCTTTCACTTTTTAAGCCCAGATAAGAGCCATCAGTTATTTGGAAAGAGACAGTTCCAAAAGCCGCAAATACAAGCATAGTTAAGAATTTGTGTTGTGTTATTTCACTGACAAACGCATAATCAAACAGTTCGTGGTAACGAACTGTAAGTAAGGAGCGACCCGGCTCAATGGTAACCGAAACTCTAAAGAACGGAATTTTGATACCAATAGATGCATCAGATTTTAAGATTTTAATTTTGATTTCAAATATATAAGTTTCATCAAGTTTAATCTTAGCCATCAAAAGTTACGTGCCTGAGAAAATTTGGCTGATTTTCGAAAAAAGGGGAAAAGACCCCCTAAAAATTATAGAACCTTAATGAAAATCACACCATCATATTCAGCGTATCAGAGAACCCTACTGTAGAGGTTTCAAGCTCCTATCTACAAAAATGTGGAATTTTTCACTTTTTTGCCAGAAGAAAGATCACGGATGTGATCTTTCTGATCACACGTGTTTGTTTTCAGCGGTAATCGTATTGACCCAGTGGTCCTAGAATATCGTAGGAGGGCTCATTGGAAAATAAATTAAAAGCTCTAGTGCCCTTTTTAAGTGACAAAAAAAAATGGAGGGCAACTAGGCCCCCTCCAACGCTCATTTTTTTCTCAAAGTCACCCAATTAAAATTTTGAGATAGCTATTTTGTTCAGCATGGTCGAAAATGTAAAAAATATGTCTTTTAGGATGACTTAATCCCCCACAGTTCCCAGGGGAAGGGCTTCAAGCTATGAACTTCGTCCATTGCTTACATATTGTATTGGTTACTGGGAAGCATACAGACATTTTCAGGAAGGATTTTTTTCCGAGGGGGGGGGGGGGGCTGGAGGAGGGGTTTACTAGGAAGAATATTTAAGGGGATAATGTTTTTTTGGGTTAAGGGACATTTATATGATGTGGGCGCCAGATTTACAAGCATTATTTAAAAAACGATCAGAAATTAAATAAAAAAAAAACAAGTTTTTTCAACTGAAAGTAAGAAGCAACATTAGAACTTAAAATGAACAGAAATTATTACGTATATGAAGGGTTCTCCCCCAAGTCAATACCTCGCTCCTTACGCTACATTTTTTTTTTAGTGCTTTCAAAAGAGCTATCTATTCTATTTAAACGGCCTTTGTGATTCAGGGGTTTGTTATTTAATTTTTTTTAAATTTTAACATAAAGAGCGTGGTATTGACTAAGGGGATAACCCCCTCATTTACGTAATAACATATACGTAATAAAAAAAAAAACAAGCGATACGGTTCAATAGTAATCTAAACTTTTAGAAACCAGATTTGTATGTCAATAAACGTATCAAAAGAATGGGATTATATTGCTGACTCTAAATATATAAATTTCATTAAGCTTAGTGTTGCTCATTAAAGTTTATGAGCATAAGAAAATTTTACCTGATTTTTAAAAGAGGGAGAAACATCCCCTACAAGTGAAAAATTTTTAATGAAAATCACACCGTCAGATTCAGCGTATCAGAAAACCCTATTACATAGGTTTCAAGCTCATATCTGCAAAAATCTGCAATTGTATTTTTTGCCAGAAGAAAAATATAGGAATATAGAAGTTCGTTACGTAAGTTAATTTGTAAATTACGTCAGAACTAAATTTAGAGACATCCATTTAGCAAAAGAAAAGTAAAATTGTCATCCAAATTTTGCTTACTTATTCAATGACCATGAGTCAAAATAAAAGCTGCATTAACTAAAAAACGATCAGAAATTAAATAAAAAAAACAAGTTTTTTAAACTGAAAGTAAGGAGCGACATTAACTTAAAACTTAAAACAAACAGAAATTATTCCTTATATGAAAGGGGCTATCCCCTCCTCAACGCCTCGCTCTTTACGCTAAAGTTTGACTCTGTCTCACAACTTTTTTTTAGAACAGTAAAACACTTTAGCGTAAGGAGCGAGGCGTTGAGGAGGGACAGCCCCTTTCATATATAGAACAATTCCTGTTCGTTGTTTTAAGTTTTAATGTCGCTCCTTCCTTTCAGTTTAAAAAAACTTGTTTTTTTTATTTGATTTTGCGTCCAAGAGGCTTGCAGTCATCAGCATATAGCGTCAAAGGATTCTTCAGGTTCGTTGTACAGTTATTGATATACATGCTGACAAGCTTAGTTAGTTCTAGTTAGTTCTTGTAGTCAGATACTAATATGAAACTTGAAGAGCGGTTTCTCGGGTTTTCTGTTTGCGGAAATCTCACCGGCTCTGCAGTAGCGGAACAAATCATCGGCCAATGCATTGCGTTCGGCTTAAAAATGGAGAAATTTGTGGGGGCCGGTTTTGATGGGACCAGCAACATATCAGGCTGCTATTCTGGTGCACAGGCAGAAATTAGGAAAAAATATCCGCATGTAATCTACATCCACTGTGCATCGCACAGCTGCATTAACTAAAAAACGATCAGAAATTAAATAAAAAAAACAAGTTTTTTAAACTGAAAGTAAGGAGCGACATTAAAACTTAAAACGAACAGAAATTATTGTGTATATGAAAGGGGCTGTCCCCTCCTCAACGCCTCGCTCTTTACGCTAAAGTTTGACTCAGTCTCACAACTTTGTTTTTTAAAACAATAAAAAACTTTAGCATAAAGAGCGAGGCGCTGAGCAGGGCACACCCCCTTTCATATACGCAATAATTTCTGTTCGTTTTAAGTTTTAATGTCGCTCCTTACTTTCAGTTAAAAAAACTTGTTTTTTTATTTAATAAGATTGTAGAATGGCCCTGTACAGTATCCATTCTATTAATGATTCAATCACAAAACCCGATTTCTTGTTGAAGAACCTGAAGTAAGCGGCACTATGAAATCTGAAACTTGAGTTTTTTTGTTTAATTTTTTTTTCGATAGTTCAGATTCGTCCCTGACAATGTCCAGCCAATGGTAGGCTAGGAATACAGGACTCAAGCTTTTGTACTGTTTGGGATAGTTATGGGCCTCCACTCCATCACAAGCTGCATACTCTGTTCCGTGAATAAAATTCTGTTATCCTGTCCTCAAACTCGTGAAGGTGGACCTCTGTTGAAGGATAACTTTGAGAATTGGCGTCCTTCAAGAAAATCATAACATAGTCAGTGACACTACCCTGTACAGGATTTAAATAATGGATAATCCTTCTGGGTTTTGACTGCTTTGGTGAGCTTTTTGGGCTATTTAACCTCCTCTTGGCATGTTATTTTATTATTGTTTGCCTACCCATCGTATTATGCTATTTTCTGGCTTGAACATGGCATTAGTTCAGAGGTGAAATGCCTAGCGATTGCTTGTACAGAGTGTCGAAACTTTTCGGATGAAACTACAACGCTAAGTGCATCGCAAACCTTGTAGAGTACAAAATGGGTCACGCCCTGCACAGGGTAACCATTCAACCAGAAGTCCTCAGCAGTGGTGCCAATCCACAAAGGTGTTGGAGGATGGGGAAAACATATTGTTTGAAACCTAGAGGAGGGGGGTCAATTTTTTTCCTTTTTCCAATGAAATTCCAAGAAAAAGGTAGGCCTATATGTCCATGAAAATATCCCGAAAAGGTATTTCTCGAAATCCTGGGAGGAGTAATGAGAGATTCCCCCTCCCCAGTTGGCGCCACTGTCCCCAGGGACTTCTTGCCGTATGGTCATTAGCTGAGTTAAGTGGTTAGTATAAATTTCAGGATGAACTACTAGTTTCTCACTGCACCGCCACGACCATTTGCTTTTCTTAAGGCTCTGGTACTTTCAACCATTTAAATTGAATGAAAATTATGTGACTTGGAAAGTTATGACGGTGAACAACTACAGAACATATCCCTGCTTTTAAAATTCGTTTTTGGCCAGACTAAGTGTTTTCAACAAAAAAAGTTTCAACAAAAGTAAAATTAAGACAATCTTAATTTTTGTATAATATTATGTTTGTTGAGATAACTTCATAATAAAGCTTTCAAATAACTCCACAATACATTCCAGGGATGGGTTGAATGCGTCGGGTGTGCTGACAGGTCAGCCTTTGATCTCACACAGCATTCAAAGGCAACTGGTGCTAAATTGAAAGCTGAGAGAAAGCTTTCTGAGGCGAGGATTGAAGAAGTTGTCGGTAAGTACTAGATAATTCTGATAGTATAATTAATCATAATGGAATGTCTTTTGGATTGAATCACTCGCTTCTCCCCTCCAGAATCTTTTTTTTTTAATGGAAAGGGAGGAAGAATGCAATGCTATAAAGATTTGGTTGAATGGTCTTACGCATTTAAGTGCCCAGAATTATGCTTCCTGTGAAAGAGAATATTTATTTTTGTTGAAACTAAAATGCATTTGTGAAATAAAATCATTTAATTGCATTCTAAATTTAAACTGAAAATAATTTGACTGCCTGATTAAATTCTATTGTGTATTTTATGGAAAATGGTTGGATTTGAGGTATTGGCCTGATAGTCTTAATGCTTTTATTTTAAGTGTCAGTATCTTTAATATCTTTTACAACTGTTGGGAAAAAAACAGTCACCATTAGAGCTACTCATAATATTTTACAGCACTATTCTATTTACCACGGTAAGTAAAGCTCCGTGAAATGTTTCACTGAGACTCGATGAAATTAGGGGGGGGGGTTACTCGAAGACGCTATTACTAAGCTTTACTTTTGATTGCTCTTTTGCAAGTAGTTTAGAAACCCCATCTAATAAAACTCTTCCAACTTTTATTGCAATTTTCTTCGTACAGTATATTCATTTTTCTTTTGCAAAATATTTGCATCCAAACTCACTAAACTGCTGTCATTGGTAGCACTTTAATGCTTAAGCCTCTTTAAAGAATGGATTTCAACGGCATCTCAACGTACCTAAACGGCATAAGGAAATTTTGACTATAAAGTCCGAATATTTTAGTTGAGGAGTAATGGCATTCTACATCAGGGTACAAAAGATTTTTTTTCTTTTAGGAAGGCCTTCCCATTCTGGAGTCTTATTATATTTTGAGAAAATGTTTATGCCCTTGAGTAGTTATTCGTCTTTCCCCTTTAAAAATTTAAATTTATCATTTTAAAATTTTAATTCCCCTTTAAAAATTTAAATTGGAAATTTATCTGTATGTTCTGTTATGATTTCCTTATTTGGATAATATTTTTTCTTTCGGATTATTACAGAACTTAGAAGGCTTAAATAAAAAAAAAACTTACAGGCTCACCCAGCCATAGATACGGTTTTTGGACCGTTTAAATTTTTCTGAGCTACACAAAATAAGGGGCCCTTCGATAAAATTATAAAATAAAACAAGTTTTCTCAGCTGAAAGTAAAGAGCAACATTCAACCTCAATACGAACAGAAATTATTCTGTATATGAAGGGATTGCCCCCATCTTCAAAACCTTACTCATCGCGCTAAAATTGTTAGTATTTTTTTAAAAAAGCTTTCTATTCTAATAAAACAGCCCTTGTGTTTTAGGAGTCGTTCTTTAAAAAATTGGGACAAATAGTCAACCGTTTGCATAAAGAGCAAGGTATTGAGAAGGGGGTAACTATATATACGGAATAATTTCTGTTCGTTTGAGTTTTAATGTTGCTCCTTACTTTCAGTTTAAAAAAATTTATTTTTTATTTAATCTCTGCTCCTTTTTCAAATAATACCTGTAAGTCTGGCTCACCCTCCATGAAAAATTCCCTCCCCTCACGGGAAACTCCTGGAAATTTTCTCCAACGTTAATTCCCCCCCCCCCACGGATAATTCCGTTAGATATTTCAACTATGCTGAACAAAATGGCTATCTCAAAATTTTAATTGGACGACTTTGGGGAAAAGGGGGCGTGGGAGGGTGGCTAGCTACCCTCCGATCTTTTTGGTCAGTTAAAAAGGGCACTAGAACTTCTAATTTCTGTTCGAATGCACCCTCTCCCGATATTTTAGGAACGTTAGTTCGATAAGATCGCCCCTGAGAAAAAAAACCACATCGGTGATATTTCTTCTGGCAAATAATGAAAAATTCCACATTTTTGCATATAAGATTTTGAAACTTGTACAGTAAGTTTCTCTGATACGCTGAATCTGATGGTGTAATTTTCATTAAAAATCCTTGACTTTTAGTATATGAAAGGAAGGTATTTCCCCTCTTTTATGAAAATCAGGTAAAACCTCTCAGGCTCATAGCTTTTGATGGGTAACACTAAACTTGATGAATCTTATATATTTGGAATCAGCATGATAAGCCAACTCTTTTGATGTATCTATTTATTTCAAAATTCCATTTTTTAGAGTTTTGGTTACTTTTGAGTTGTCGCTTCGTACTTACAGTTTGTTACCAAGAACTGTTTGATACTCACATCTCTAGATGTGAAAACCCTCGATGATTGATTTTCCATGGGTGGACCAGGAAAAAATCTGGCCGAAAATGTCACGATTTTCTGGGTTTTTTGAATTGCAATTCTAGAATTTCTGTTTGTATTCTAAAGCATTTAGCTGAATGAAAACTCTGCCAGAAGAATGTTTGGTATATCTCAAGAATTTAGTTAGAATCCAAATGGTATGGTTCGTGACTTCGTGACTTTTCATATTAGAAATTGGGCTGTGCCTTCTAAGTAAATATCCCTCATATAAGATCTTTTAAAGTGTTAGCAAACGTTTTAAAGCGAAACTTTTCAAATTGCACTTTAGATGTTGACCCAAAATGTGCACACCAAACCAAAAGATAAATTTAACTAACCTTGTCATATGTAAAGTAGCTTTTCTCTTGTTTCCGTTTGGGTTGCACTATTAAATTGAATGTAATAATAATTTAGCAGTGAGACTAATTGAAATGGAAAACTCAACCTTAAGCCATGGGTCTTCTCGCTATATATCACTCAGTTTTAGTTAGGAATTTGTGTAGTCTATTATCTTTATTCCCTTTTTCATCTTCTTTTTTTGTGTCTGACATAAGAAAAGCTTTCTTTTGTCGTTGGGTTTTAGTCTCTGTCATTACTTTAGTAGCATGAGTAGCATTGTCTCCTCTAATCCCTTTTTAATAGTCTTTATTGTTTTTTTTTCAGACGTAGTGCCCCGGAAAGCCCTAATTGCAAAACAGTTTAAAGCTGAAGTAAAGATAGTTCTCGAGGAAATGGAAAAAGTGGAAAGTAATGTCATTGAATCGTCAATCAAACAGGAAGGGTATGTATTGTCATTAATATGTATTTATATGTGCATGCCAGTTTTTTAGGGAGTGTAATATCTAGATAGATTTCGTAGGAGTGCCGTAACTGCAGAAGCACTCTTCACGCTCAAAAGTTTATTTAAGAAAATGGTTCTTGTGTTTTAGTGATTAGTCTTTTTCAATGTGCTTCGTTTTTTTTTTTTCTAAGTTAAGTAGTTTGGATATAGTTAAGATGTTAGATCACAGGATACTAAAATGGGGATTGTGGACCATAGGTGGTTTTTGAGACTGCAAGGGGATACCGAAATCCTTAATATGCATTAATGAAAAATTATATAAATACGTGAGGACTTTCATTTTTGCTTCTCTTTAGATATTTTGACTTGATTTCTCTAAATGCTGTATCCTTAGTTCGTTGTGTATTTCTATAAATAACAATGTAAATTGGTTAGGTTTTATGTTTTAGACCACAGTAATGCAATATTAGTTTTTATACATGATACATTTTAAAAGTAACAAAATTGATTGGGTCATGAAAAATAAATAAATTTAATTTAACTAAAAATATCGTAATTTGAAACGGTCTTACTTTGATGTATCATTTTGAAAAATTCAAGGCTTTGGCCAGGGTTTTTATCGATGGCAAAGAAAGTCATCAAAGTCTTGCTCCTGCTACACAATGTTTGGTGAAACTAACCATTGCTGATACAGGACTTTACGTTGCCCAAGTAATGTACGTCTAGCTAAGACTCAAATGCGCTTGTTCGCTATGGAAATTATGATTAAAGCGACTATATGAACCGTTTTAGGACAATTAAAAGACATACAAAAGCAGATCTTTTAAGTGCTCGTCAGCACGGTCTGTCTGGGTTTATTGTTATAACTCTTAGAGCTCTGTACCATAAGTTAAACGTACAAATACATTTTCCTGGGTTATATACGCCCACTAATTGGTCTGCAGTATTGATTCCTGTATATAAAGCCATTAGCCAGTGAGCTACCAGTTCCCCTCCTTTGTATAATAATAGTGTTGTTGAGCCCCAGCAGGTTGTAGTACAGAGTTGTTTCTGGAATAGAGATTAGACTCCTAAATTATACTGATAATATCCTGAGTCCTAGCAGATCTTCTTGCCTAATCATGGAAAATTTCTCTAGGCTGTCAAATGCGTATTATAAGATTAGTCTTTCGTTTAATGATTGTAAAAGTGAAATACTTGTGTTTGACCCTTCGTTCTTAATGGCCTTCTACCGTTTCTGTTCTGCATTGTAATCAAGTATGTGTTGCTTCTAGTACTATTGCTTATCTGACCCTTCTGTCTGCGATTGACCCCTTCTGTCGGAAATGACCCCTTAATCACAAAGGCCGTTAATTAGAATAAATAGCTCCTGTGGAAGTACTGAAAAAACTTGAGCGTGAAGAGGGAGATATTGACGAAGGGGTGTCCCCAATCATATACGCAATAATTTTTGTTCGTTTCAAGTTTTTATATTACTTCTTGCTTTCAGTTGAAAAACTTTTTTTTATTTAATTTCTGATCGTTTTTTTTTTTTAATAATGCTGGGAAATCCGGCACCCCCTTCATAGCAATGTCCCTTCCCCCATGAAAACTTCGTCAATAGAAAGATCCTCTCATGTAACCCCCGACCCACCCACCCCCCACTACCAGAAAAAAATTCCCCCCTCAAAACGTCTGTATACTTCCCAATAACCTATACTATATGTAAACATTGGGTAAAGTTCATAACTTTCAGCCCTTGCCCCGGGGACTGAGGGGGATTAAGTCATCCTCAAAGACATAGTAATTATATTTTTCGACCATGTTGAACAAAATGGCTATCTCAAAATTTTGATCGGGTGACTTAGGGAAAAAATGAGCCTGAGAGGGGGCCTAGTTGCCCTCCATTTTTTGGTCACTTAAAAAGGGCACTAGAACTTCCAATTTCCGTTCGAATGAGCCCTCCCGCTATATTCTAGGACCACTGGGTCGTTACGACCACCCCTGGGGAAAAGAAAAAAAAAAAAAAACAAATAAACACGCATCCGTGATCTTTATTATGGCAAAAAATACAAAATTCAAAATTTGTTCAGATAAGAGCTTTAGACCTCTTCAGTAAAGTTCTTGGATATACTGAATTTCACTGCTTGACTTTTTTTAACATTATTTTACTTTTAGATGGTAAATCACCCTTTTTTTGAAAATAAGGCGAATCTTCTCAGGCGTCTAGCCTTTGTTGAGTACTGAACTTGATTAGACATGTACATTTAAAGTTAACAAAAAAATCTGATTTCTTTGATTCATTTATTAGTATCAACATTTTATATTCTAGAGCTTCGGTTAACATTGAGCCGAGTCAATCCTTACTTACAGTTCGTTACCTTAAACTGTTTGATCTGCTTTATATTTATTTGCCTGCAAGACTAATGTGGCCACTCTGTAACAAATACTGTTTTATCGGCGTTTCCTTCTTCAAGTAATCAGATGAAGAACTGTGCCAACATTTTTGTTTGGTCTGTGTCATAACTGGCGGCAGCAGGCTTTTCACTTGATTTGTATAAAGGAACATTCTAACTTCCGAAACTGGTGGAGAGAAACATCTGGAAAATTTTCTCTTCATTTCTGTGATCAGGAGGATCAAAGTTTCAATAAATCTTATTCGATCGGATTTTATCAATTAGGGAATTTCTCCTAATTTTTTTAGAGTAGGGGGAGCGGATCCGTTCGTGGTGGGTGCTTCAAGAAATAAAAATTGATATAGAGTCTTATTTTCTTTCAAAGTCTTTTTCTTTTTGGTCTTTTTTTAGTCTGTTTTTGGAATAAAACTTTATCTTCATTTAAATCCATTTTTGAAGATAAATAATCGAGCTTTTGTGGAATTCAAAATGTTAAAGGTTGTAATCCCAATAAGCTACAATGTTTAGGCGCAGAACTATGAAATACGTAGTAGTTGTTGGTTTTTTAGGAATTATGTCGATTGGATCTCATTTCAAGGGTACACATTGTGCTCGGAGCCAGGCCCGTAAACGACCGTATTATTTGCACGTTCTGGATTTTCGTTTTGTCTTGGAAGGGGGTGGTTGGGGGTAGGGGGACAAGCTTGTCCTCCTCCCCTCGAATCTGCTTTCGTACCTAGCCAAGGTCTTTGTAAATATCTGTACAGCACATTTTGCAACTATTCAGGATAATGTAAGCGCCAATAGTTTGTTTGTCATCAATTGTTCTCTTTATGTGCAGAATAATTAAAACATTTAAATGATTTTTGATATTTATTTATGCTGTATTATTACCAAATACGACTTGGCATACAAACGCATAACCATATACCCATCCACGAGCCAGGTTATCTCCGCTGTTAGGAGGTTTTCCCGGTACTCCGGTGAACCTCTGTTTTGTGTTTCTACACAATAAAATCATGTCTCATAGTTGGATATTACGTAAACTACAGCGCATCTCCCTTGATATATTAGAACTAGTGTTGATTCTGGTAGATTGGCTTTTGTCGATTCTTATATAACAAAGTGAAGTCCTGTCTAGTTTATTCCAAAATAAGATGTAGATCTTTGTAGTTTTCCTTTATTGTGGGCGAATTTTGATTTTGACAAGGCATATTTAGCTGGTAATGATCAATTGCATAACATTTGCCACGCTCAGCAAATATCATGGGAACTTGTGAAACAGCTGGCTCAAGTCTTTATTTTTTGTAGCTTTAATATGTCCGAAAATAACCTGTTCTCTGGGGGGGGGAATGTCCTAACGGTATTCTACCAAGGTTTCTAGACAAGGTTGCCACTAAACTAGAATGAAATGTAACAATTTATCAGCAGACAAGCACTATTGGAGGATCGAAAGCACATGGTGATTGAAAAGTCACTTTTTATTTCTAAAATTCTATAATTTAATTATAAATTAATGTTTTTGCTAAAAGTTCGGCATATTCACCGGCATTTGCCTGCGGCTTCTCAAGTCTCACAGAGGTCGCTTCAGCTCATTTCTCAGGAATTCTTGCGAAATGACAGCAACAACTTCTGGTAGTAATCCTCTCAGTTTATTCCAAAGTTTATGTTTCTGTTTATCAAACTTGCTCCTATAACCCACACCAAGAATAATATTTGGAAGGTGTTAAGTTAGGGCTTCTAGCCAACGCTCGAATGGACCGCATCGACCTAATAATCTCCCTGGAAAGTTTTAATTCAGCTATCTACAAATAAAAGAAAGAGCTCTATTTTGGATAAGAAATATATATTCAGTATTCTACCGTACGTTGAAAAAAAGTACAAATTTCATCTTGCATTAGTGTGCTACAAACAAAAAGTAAAAAAATATATAACATTTGAATTGCAGATGTCAGGTGAGGCAGAAAACGTCTGGTCCTGATGCAAGCAAGCAATGGGCAGCAATACCCATCCTAAATTTAACGCAATTGAAGCTATTTAGATTTGAATTCGGCTTTAATTAGTTGCAGTAGCTTTTTATTTCCTTTTTTTCTGCGGCTAGCGGATCCTCTGCTTTTCTGTGTTGCTGAATGATCACTTTCTTTTCTTCTTATTTTTAGTGGGATCTGATCTATCAATAGTGTTCTAGCTTTATGATCTACCTTTGTAGTGTTATCTTTTAAGGTAGGAACAAACGCAGGATTTTGAGGGAGGGGGAAATTTGTCAAAATAATGGGTGAAAAGTATGATATAATTTAAGTACCAAGGAAAGTTTCCTTGTAGTTATTTTAAATTTTTAGAGTCATACAATTCTTCCATGACATTTGCTTTTGTTAAATTATATTACTCTGGGCGTCAATGTCGCTGGTAATAGGATAGAATCTTGTCAGAAATTAGTATATGTCGACGATCTTATTAGTTCGAATAGTATATACTCCGTTTAGAGACAATGTGAACAGTTTGCCAGTTGAGTTGTTTGGGATTAACTGAAAAATTGAGAGACGCAGTGTTGTTTATGGAATAGTTGGGGGGAGGGGTAATAGACCTTTGATATATGTCTTTTTCCACTCTTCAGATGGAGGCATTGTCTGTAGAATTAAGAAGCTAAAATTTACGTGTCTACAAAGCAGTACTTAACGCTACGTTTTAAGAAGCCGAAATCATATTCTAGGACAAAATAAATATTTAATGCTTTTATTTTTTTTTTTTTTTTTTTTTTTTTTAGAAAATTTGATTTGCAAGTCAAGGACAAATCTTACTCTATTACTTCTGAAATGGTAGAAGTAAGAAGACAGATGAAAACGGTTCATATAGAAAACTTTGTGCCCAGTGTTACTGAGTTCTCATTCGGGATTGGGCGCATAGTTTATGTGATACTTGAACATAACTTTGGTGTCCGAGAAGGTGATGAAAAACGAACGGTATGAATATTTTCCTTTTTGTCTTCTCTCTCTCTCTCTCTCCCTCTCCCTCTCCCTCTCCCTCCCTCTCTCGCTCTCTCTCCCTCTCTCTCTCTCTGTCTCTTTGTCTCTCTCTCTGTCTCTGTCTCTTTGTCTCTCTCTCTCTGGTCTCAGTCACTCACTCATCTACCAGAAAATGAAGAAAAAAAAGACAAAATAACAACTAGGAAATTTTTCAGCCAGTTTCATATTCAATTTTTAAAAAACTCTGTTTAACTTGGTGGAGAAGTTTCAGCCGAAAAAAAAGGACCCGCAAAATTAATTTCACAGTTCCTGACTTCCTGTAATAGAAATGTAAAGTTTGAGCTGATTTTATTAAATGGTTATTACAAGTCTAGTAAGATATACATGATGTCCCTGCTATATAGAAATAATCGAAGAGTCGCGAGATTTTTTGGGGAAGGACGTGGAGGCTTCCTGGGTACTTATCTGATTTTAGTGATCTTAAATTTTCTTATTGGATTTCATTTTGCCTTTCGAATTATACAATCGATCGTCAGAATAATAAATAATTATAGCTATAAAAATTCTAAGACATTTCTTTGAAATAGCTAAATTTAAAAGCATGTCTCCTTTCAATTTTTGCTACAAATTATGTGATTTTAAGACAAACTATTTTTTCTACCATCCATGTCCAGCTTTATCCTGTTTTCTTTTAAGGTAGGAACAAACGCAGGATTTAGAGGGAGAAGGAAATATGCCAAAATAATGGGTGAAAAGTATGATATAATTTGTGGGAATTAGGCAAGATAAGGTTGTCGCTTATGCAAGAATATATGCGAATTTCGCTTCGCAAAAAAAGCAATCTAAAAATATACTAGTTAGGAATAGACGAATCTTGTAACCCTGGTCAGAAATCTCCTTTTTCATAAAGAAGAGAAATACGGACGGTAGTTTAATCCGTCCATGGGGTTACGCACATAGTATGGGGTGCTTCTGATATTGCCCTTCCCCCTTCTTAAGAAATTCCGTTATCTTGAGATTTAGCCATATTTTTCCAAATTCTCAACCAAATTTGCCTGTTTACCTTTGTTTTGCTTTTTGAAATGAGTGCCCTTCTTTCGTTTTAGAAAGAAGTCAGAAGAAGTCTTTCGTTTTAGAAAGAAGTTGAGGAGTGTCCCCTCCTCAACGCCTCGCTCTTTACGCTCTTTACGCTTTAAAGTTTGACTTTCTCACAACTTTTTTTTTTAAACAATATAAAACTTTAGCGTAAAGAGCGAGGCGCTGAGGAGGGGACAGCCCCTTTCATATACAGTATAATTTCTGTTCGTTTTAAGTTTTAACGTAGTTCCTTACTTTCAGTTAAAAAAACTTTTTTTTTTTTATTTAATTTGTAAAAGAAACTAGGCTTCCTCAGCATCTGAGTATGAACTTGGATAATGAACGATTCTCCCTCTCCTCATCAAATCGCTTTATTCAAGATAGCTACGTCTTCAGAAAAGAAAACTTTTATCCTAATTTTTTTTTCTAGCTTCTATCCCTCCTATTTTTTCTTTTTTCCATGTTTTCCTTCCGCTTTTGTTTTTTGATTTAGTGAGGATATATTTTTACATTTTACTTTTTTCTTCTTCCAGTTCTTGAAACTTCCGCCAATTGTTGCTCCATACAAATGCTGTGTTCTCCCGTTGAGTAACAAACAGGGTTTTATGCCTTTTGTAAATGAAATCTGTAAGTTTTTTTTTTTTTTTTTTTTTTTTTTTTTTTTTTTTTTAAGTTAAAGTGCTTTGCAAGTCGCCTTTGGGGATTGATGAAGCGTTACGTGAATTTTTTTTTTTTTTTTTACTGAGATTTGAAGCCAACGATCTTAACTCCGGACCCCTGTATTGAATGGTTCAAACTCATTTTTTTCATGCCTGAATTTGTTCTGAAGAAACTTAGAACTCTCTGTTTTCTCCTGTAGGCCCATTCACAATGATGTTTAATTTCCCGAAACGCGGTCCTACCTAATGCTAAGTAATCAGATATAATCAGATAAGCAAGGAGTTGCTAAAGTTGGTATTGATGAGTTAGTTGTTTCTGGGTGTAGAATTAGACGGGTTAAGACATATAGATATTTGGGGATTATTCTTGATGAACTTTTATGTTTCCGTAGTCATTCTGACCATCTCCGTATAAAATTAGCCAAACTTTAGGATGTTTACATCGATTAAATTACGTTTTTCCTTTTTCAATTATTAAAATTCTTTATCATTCTTTAATAGAATCATACATACCTAAGATATTGTCCCATTATTTACCTAAATACATTTCCTGATCATTTTAAACCCCCTCCAGACATTGCAAAATATAGCCGTAAGAATCCTTGGTACTTTCTTTCATCTTCCTGCACGACTTCAAAATCTTTCTGAAACGAAAAATTTATTTTTATTTCTTCATATATTAAACCTTAATCAATTTAGGGAATTGCAATTATGGCTCTGGCATAATGATATTTAGTCTCCGGCGAGTTATTTTTATGAATCACAAATTCATGTTACCCCTATTCGCTCACTCGCTCCTTCGTCGGCTGGTTTTGGAGCGTATAAAATCCCTTTGGTTAATTGTGAAAGAGATACATTTTCAATAAGATACCAAATACATTCTATAGCAAATAGGCTAAAATTAAATGGTAAATATAAAAATATTAATAGCCGATCACTTTTAAAGACTAAATTAGTAGAATATATTATTAACCTTTGATCAGGGGTGATTCTTCTTGATAATTGGTTTCTTAGTATTATTTTTAGATTTTGGCGTGCTGGGGTAGCCTCCTTTGTCCTTCTCCTTCTATATGTTATGATATTTTTTGGTTTATCTTTATTTTTGGTGTACTTGAACTCATTGTAATAATTGTTAGCCTTCCTTTCGAACTTAGCTCCTTGTCGGTTTTATTTAATTATTTGTGTTGTGTATATTTGTATGAAATAATATGTATCTATCAATGGATAATTTAAACACTAAATTCAATTAATACCGTGATTGTCTCATGTATTTTTCTGTATCTCAGATCTCATATAGTCCTTGTTTCTTTTGTCATACAAAAGTTCTTGAGCTCTGCCGAGCTCCAGTACAGGGTTGCCAAAACTTTTAGGGGCAAGTGTCCAAATCAGCCGAAAAAGGACGCTTTTCGCGTCCTTCTAGAAAATTAGCCAATATACAGGGTTGCCACTATGAATCTCGAAACCTGTGAAAAAAATGCCAAAAAACCCGTGAAACTCGTCCTTCTTAGTTCTGCCACCTGCATGAGTTCTGCAGGTATTTCCAGCTTTGACATTAACGCTACCTATAAATTAAATTTAGTGCTAGTTCAATTTGAAGAGAAAAACCGTCATGAGAATGTCAACAGAGCGAAATTTTATATCGATTATCGATACCGCTACTTATCTTAGTCGAAAAGTAAAGAACCAATCATAAAGATTCATTTTCACTTCGGCATTTTCATAAGTTATGCGAAAAAGATGCGAGTCGTTGATCTTCAGTAGCTATTAAGGATCTTTGGGTGCGACAAGGTCTGAACGACTGTAGCAACGAAATATCTATTTCGACCTACATGGTTTTAAAGTAAAACGAAAGACGTCGATCACCTTAACTACTCAGCTAACTGGTTGGTCAAGTGGTTAAAATCATTTAAGAACTCCTCTATCTTGCCGTTTTCTGAACATTTAGAAGTAGCCTTGGGCACAAATTACATTTTCGAGAACTAAAAAAGTGAGAAGACAAGGCCTATTGAAATAAATTCGATTGAGTTATACTCGATAAAAACAGGCGACCAGCGTCTGATAAAAAATCACAACTGAAAGTGTAAAATATAAAACAGAAACATTCGGTAGCGGCTATAAATAAAATTAAGCCGCAGCACAGCTTTTCTGCGAAACTCCTTTCTCTCTATGACAGCAGTATGATAATAGCCAAATGCACACAGCTAGACGCCGCGGGGATTTACGTGGAACGCGCCAGAAGGGAATGGCCATTCACTTCTTCTTTCCATTCTTCTCAGTGGCCTTGGTGATTTTGCCACCAGCAGTAGGTAGGTCCTTGAAGTTGACCGACTTGATGAAAAACGTCAACCGTAAGATAGAAGAAACGATGAATCCGATAGTTCTAGCATACCACATTGGTTAAGACTTTAGGTCCTATTCCTATTCGGTGGATAAATGGAAGTACTCTGAAAATGGAAACAGTACATTCTCTGAAAGTGGTTGAAAAGTCTCAGATCGGTTCCAAGAGACAAGCGACGGCCATTATCGATTTAAACTCACCTGAAGGGGTTTTCAGTTGGGCGGCTGGATGGCTGGATGGCATCAAGAGCTTCAAGGAGGGTCTTGCCGTCAGCCTTGCCTTCTTTGCGCTCAATGGCCCACCCATTGTACCATCGAAGTCTGTCAGATGGCTCCAACATGTAGTCTCCGTGCCAATCAGAAATTGGGACGAAGGCAACAGATGCTGCGTTGTAACTGATTTTCTTGATGTAGGCGGAAACTTCTTTCTTGATTTCCTCGAGACGAGCCTTCGAGAAGATGTTCCACGAAGAAAATTTCTTGAATTCAAAATCTCATTTCAGGATTGAGATGTGGAAAACATAGTTGGAAATGAAGATGTTGCGGAAACAAATTAACTAATAGGATATAAGAAAAAGGAGGATGGGAATCAAAGAAAAACAAAAGAAAGAAAAAAAAGAGTAAGATCAGATTTAATGTAAAGAGTATCAGAAACAAAGAGTAACATTAAGAAGTAAGAAAATAGAAGAGTAACATCAGAGCAAACATTTCGATTATTCAAGCTGAAGACAATTGTAATTCTCTCCCTGACTCAGTAGTCTAAGCTGACACAATTAATGGCTGCAGAAATGGACTTGATTGATTTGGAAAGGTCTGTTGACAAAAAAGGCTCGCAACTCTAGGGCCGGATTTATGTTCTTCCTTTTCCAGTATAAAGTATAAATTAGTGTTCCCCTGTGTAAGAAGTTATTTCATCCAAATGATAATGTATTCATAAGAATGAGATTAATGTGTTTATTAGAAAAAGATCCACGACCTGAAAAAATATCATTTAACTACCATTCTGAGATCACCAGCTCGTACAACGCTAGCCAAAATAAAGCAGAACGGATTTCCGAAAATTGCCCTGGCCAATCTCCCGACACAGTCACAGTCACAGATTAAAATAACTAACACAATATAAAAAGAAGTTCAGAATTCTGATTTTTATTTCCCTTCACTTTCAACACTAAATACTAAAAGCTTGAACATAGATACAATGGCAGAGGTAAATCAAATTGTTTATTTTCCAACGACAAAAGGTGATACTCTACTGGATCTGATTTGCAGAAATTTAACTAATGTTTATAATGAACCCCGAGAACCACCTTCCCTGGTCGTAGCTACCATTATATGGTGCATTTGACACCTCTACCTTCATTTTTAATTAAATAAATTATTGAAACTGTAAATTATCGTCCCCTTTTAGATAAAGGAATTTTTAATTTTGGCAATTGGATTTCTTCTGAATCTTGGGCTGATGCAATCCTTAATGCATTTAGTCATAAAAGATAAGCTCCATAGTAAATATCAAGAATGCTTTCCTGAGAATACATGCAAACGTTGTAATACGGATCAACCTTACATTACGCAAGAAATAAAAGATTTAGTTAGACATAAGATTCATCTTCCCTCTAATGATTTAGCATAATGATATGATGCATAGGATTTAGCCAGTCAAATGGATCGGGTTCGGATTCATCCTCTATTTGCTTGCCCGTGTCGTCATCCTTGCAGTACCACCTCGAAAAGTTGTTCAATAATATAGGTGGAACCTACCACCGATCCACCGACGCAGCGTTACGAGTAACCAGCTGCTTTACATGCATTAGGGAATCCACAGTTCTCACTTTGAGCCGATTTCGCAACTTAATTTTAATGTTTGTTAATTGAGAAAATTTTCTTTCGGCACCAGCACTTGAGTGAGGTAAGGCGTATAAGTTCAACATAAAGTTTGATAGTTCAACGAATTTGGGAGTGCCGTCAGGATTTTTCACATTTAACAAGAGCTTCCAAAAATAAGATGGAGAGAACACTAGCTCTTCACCACCAGACTTCAGGATCATTTCTTCTTTGTAATCTGGCATGACCAACCACTGGTCTTCATGAGCAGAGGTGGACTGGGAGCGAAAAGCTAAGGGGGCATTTGGGTTAAGCGGCCCTACCTATGGCCTTCCTTTATACAAGGAATTTGTTCGTGTTTAATCAGAAAGGGCCTTGAACAATGAGTGTAAATTGCACTCCGCGTCATTCCCGCCGAAATTTGCGCCTCCAGGCAAATTAGTAGGCTACTACCCGCTAAGTAAGAAGTAGGCTTACAGTAGGAAGAGGACAGATATCGCTAATCATTTTTTGTGCCAGATCTCTCTGATGCTCGGTTGGACTCGGTGTTGCTCAGGTTTCCACACAAAGGGAGAGCGGCATCGTATTTTCAGCTGTTTAAAATTTTCAGCTTTCGTCCTGCATCATGGAAATCTGGGCCAAAGACCATTCACGGTATTTGTCCTCTTCAGAAGGATGTTTAACACCACTTATATTTTTACAAATTTCCATCAGAACACATAATATATATCTTGATCAGATACAAACCAAAATAACTGGACTAAAGGAGAAAAAACTACTGCACTGACAAAAGCGATGTTAAAGTCTTCGAATCTCTTTTCACGTCTTCTAAAACATCTTCAAACTGCACTAAATCGAGCAGCTCCCGCTCACATGACATGCTTCCAAGAGATCATCTAGTATTGTAGTTTTTAATCTTTTCCTAATGAGGTCCAATTTCCAAATGGATCTTTCAGAGCTGACTTGAGAAAATAAAATTGTCAGCAGAAATTTGTAAACCATAAAAACTGATGCGTAAGATGATGAGCACATATTGAGCCTTAATAGTAGCCAATACGCGCAAATTATGCAGTTGTTGCACGAAATGCAGAAAGTGGAATCTAGCACACCAGCCCCTCCACATTCAGCTCCAAGTTCAAGCCCATCCTTATATTCTGCACCAGGCCTATCCCGGCTATTTTTACGACTCGTGCTGATAATTTTGTCGTAAACTGAGGCAAAGATTTTCAGCTCTGACTTCGTTATGAGAAACCACCAACACCGCTGCACCGTTTTGAAGGGCCGACTCTGGCATTTCATCTCGACATACAAGACTTAACATGGTAGGCTACAAGAAATATACATCGGAAATAAATTGTTTGTTGTGTGAAAATGCTTCTTTCAGGCTGGTAGTTATTTGGTCAATTACTCACCTGAAGACTTCTACTTGAAATCGCTGCTCTGGATCTTCAGGTCAAGAATCTTTTACCATTTCTACCGGCATGGACTTTTTCTTGGCAAAGCGAAAAACTGGTAGCTCTGAAGTAATTTCAAGGTCCAATAAAGTGGTCTCTAGAAGGCCTTGGATCTTTGACACGAAGTTGGAGGCGTTCTCTTTGACGTTTTCGAAGGAAATTTTTTCTAGATCCTTTCTTGCTTTATCAACCATGTTCCAGGCGGTCAAAAAGTCCAATCCTTTTGTCTGGAGGTACCTTGAAATAGGGCCAATGACTTCAAATACAGCAAGAAACAAGTGAGTGATTAGGATTGGTTTATACTCCGTGAGCTTACTGAGCTTCAGATACAGTTTTTGAGTTGAAATAAATGCTGATTTTCACCGAAGACGAAACATGCACTGTATCTAAATGCATGCACTCTTCACCGGAAAACATCCAAACAAACGAGTTCTATTTTGCCCACCAACGAGTTTCACCGATTTTCTGTAACCTTTTCAACTTCGACTGTCCTTCTTTTGTGTTCTCTACTTGTTGTCGCCACAGGCCTATTCGTTTTTGTGACTCAGCAAAGAAACATGAAATACTGTTCATGGTGCCGAAGAGATTCCTCGCCTCTGTTGCAGTGCAACAATCAACGACGCAAAGGTTTGGGACGCGGCTGTAGTACCAGATATAAACTGAATCAGGAACGCGGTTTTTAATACAAGAACGAAGTCCTTTATATTCAACCCTCATGTTAGAAGCACCGTAAAACGATTCCCCAGCTATATTTTCATAATTAAGTCCGTGCTTTTTGATCTTGGCTTGTAGAAATTCGTTCATACCCTTGCCGCTGGAATCTTGAACAAATACGACAGCAAAGAGCCGTTCGTGAATTTCATCGTCTTTCACATATCTTAACACGATAGAAGCCTGGTCCACAACCCCAGCGTCTTGAGTTGTGTCCATTTGGATGCTGTACCTTTTTTCCCCCGATTTCGTTCACTATAGTTCTCCGCATGTGTTTCAAAATGCTTCTTATCACTTTCTGGACCGTCGTCTTGGAAAGAAAAGTGACGAGGGAGCCATGACCCTTAGCTGCGTCTCCGGATTTTTCGCTCGCATCCATGTTCGATTTCCTTTTTCTGATTTCCTCTATTGCTTTTTCCAGATGTTCCTTAAGAGGGACGTCATATTTCGAGAGCAATAGTATAACCTCAAGGATGTTTCCGTGGTTTATTCCCGGCTTTATTAGAATCTCAAGTCTCTCCTGGTCACCGTGTGCTCGAAAAGGTAATCCTTGTTTCCCCAACAGATTCACGACCTCGAAAACGCGATTCAGCACTTGAATGTTTTGCAAGATCGGTTCTTTCCGTTTACTGGCCAAAGCACTATTTATGTACCATCCAATTTCTCGGCAGTTTTTGGTTTAAGACCTTAATTCAGCCAAAGCTATCTGACCTTTTGATTTTCTATGTACCAGAACTTTATCTTGGGCATATCTACAATTGGTGTACCCAAAAAGAAACTGCCACTTTCTGTCAGAAAATATGATATAAGTGCTGCAAAGAATTGTTTTTACTGTTATTTCTATAATACCAAGAGCAACCTAGGATTTTCAGGCGTAACCAGTGGTAAGTTTCCGGTAGTAAATTGAAGCAAAGTCAAAGCTAGGCTTTTCTATTTGAAGTGGTTTCGGCTGGAACGGATGTGAGCTCATGAAATTTAATATCTGAACTAGTGTTAAATTTGGCGGTAAAGAGTAGGAAATAGACACGCTTACTGGCAAAAGTGTTTCATCATCAGCTAGATTTGCGTCCAAGTCACCACTTCGAGTTTGGTTTGGATACGGTATAGATTCCTCTGCTTCTGGCTCCACTGGTCTGGAAGGAATCACAGTATTCGACGATGTTGGCTCACCCTCCGTTGAAATTGGGTCGATGTCGTGTGCTTCTTCGATGTGGTTCTAAAAATAGAATATAAGCATAAGTACACCCAGGCAGACAAGCAGTCAAGGTAGGGTGAAGTTCTCTAGACTTCTGTAAAATGTCTCAGGCACTGAAGCCAGGACACTGAATCTTCAAATTCACTTTTCGACCATCCGCCAACAAAAACCAGGTCTTATCAAGATTCAATGATCGGATAGGATTTTTCCACAGTCCAAAGCAGGGTCGCCAGCTGGACATATTTTATGTCCAAAGGACATATTTCTATGTGCCTGGACATAATGACATAATAGGGCAAAAAATGAACACATTTGGGATATAAAGTGGACACATTTTCCAAATTTATGACGTAAAACAAATTACTTTCATAAAAAAATGTCACTCATCACCAAATGAGTGCTAAGACTTATATCTACTTATTTTTTAAGCTCTGTAGTGTATTTTCCGGGGCTGCTTGGTCTTCCCTGAAGCAAACTTTCTGAAAAATTCTTTCCCCTATAAATGGTATTATTAGCCCTGATTTTTACTCCCACGGTCAAGATAAAGGACAAGCTGTCGCCTTTTTCATATAAACTTACTTTCGGCTTCCGAACGTCACACAAAAACCTCAATGAAAAGTTAATAAAATGAAACCTTTCGATTGTTGATGGTCTGAAATCAAAACAAAAGCCAAGTTGTCAAACACCCGGGGTAAATTCCTTCAGTTTGAAAATTTTCATCACGGGAAAGGAGCTGAGAGAAATTTAAGTAAGTAAAAATTTAATGTTAGGTGATATAGCTAGGTGATCAGGTAAATTTTTCGCAAATCATATTACTGACTTACGAATAAAGTAAACATACCACTTGATGGCTTTTTTGCTCTTTCCAAATATAATAATCATTTTTGTCGGAAATGAATTTTACCCCCACCCCTATACTATATATATATCAATTCAGGGCATATATGTGCACATTAGGGGGTGGGGGTAAAGTTTAAACTTACCTCCCGTTTGCATCTGAAATAAAGTTTACCCCACCCCTAATGTGCAAATATATACCCTGAATTGGCATATATAGGGATGGGGTTAAAATTCATATCCGGTAAAATGATTATTCTATTTGGAAAGAGCATAAAAATAGGCATCAAGTGGCATGTTTACTTTATTCGTATGTCAATAATATGAACTGCGAAAAGTTTACCGACGGGTCTCCATGTCTGGTTTCCTTATACAGTATATAGCGGTGGATACCGCATATTGCATAAGTACCTATATATACATATAGTAGTAAATATATATAGTATAGATATATACTGTATATATTTACTTAGTTTATAATACTATAAAGTAATATATATAGTATAAGCCTAAAATTGGGGCTGTTGAAGAGGAGATATGTGAATAAGACAGTTTATATTTTTATAATTTGCAAAAATTGTAGTAATCAAACTTTGCAATCGATTTCACTATACTTACCTCCCAGCGCCTCTAATGTGCAAACTTATAGATAGACGAATTGTATTATTCCCATATGTTTCCCCATTTCTTGCTTTCGTCAGCATTTATTTGATTTACGGCTATACTAGTTGAAAAAAGAGTGATGCATGGCAAAATGCATAGAAAACAATTAATTTTTACTATATTTTTGCACATTAAGGAGGGAAAGTATAGTGGAATCACTTTAAAGATTGTATATATATATATATATATATATATATATATATATATATATATATATATATATATATATATATATATATATATATTTGAGGAGGGGACAACCCTTTTCATATACGGAATAATTTCTGTTCGTTGTAAGTTTTAATATCGCTCCTTAATTTCAGTTAAAAAAAATGGTTTTTTTTATTTAATTTCTGAAAGTTTTCGAGTTAATGCAGCTTTGATGTTGGCTCACCGTATATGAATAATTATACCGAAATTTGCATATTAATTTTACTTTTTTTGGTAAATGGCTTTTGCGTACTTTTGATCTGACGTAACACTAAAGAACTGTGATGCATGGCAAAATGCATAGAAAATACTTAATTTTTACTATTTTTTGTACATTAAGGAGGGAAAGCATAGTGGATTCACTTTAAAAATTATATATATATATATATATATATATATATATATATATATATATATATATATATATATTATATATATATATATATATATATATATATATATATTATATATATATATATATATATATATATATATATATATATATATATATATATATATATATATATATATATATATATATATATATATATATATATATATATATATATATATATATATATATATATATATATATATATATATATATATATATATATATATATATATATATATATATATATATATATATATATATATATAAATATGCAACAAAGCTAGAACATGTTCTAGCTTTGTTTTAGCTTGTAATCAATAGTTGTGGCTACATGAAAAAATATCCATGCTTGAAGAATGTTCTTTCGCGAAGTCTTATCATCTATGACGCTGAAAGCATTTACGGCTGGAGACGAAGTACTTTCTTGTACTATTTTCTTGTAATATTTGTTTCGAAGTACTATTGAGAAGTACTCAATCAGCTCGAGGGTGCCACTCGTTCGGTTTGTTTTAAAAAAAAATTTAAAAATTATTTGGCTTCGTAGAAGTTATTTTTATTGTATTTTTTTTTCATTATATTTTTATTTTATTTTTTTTAGTCTATTTAATCTAATTAATTAATTTTTTTCTTGAACTTTGACTGAATTTAGTTTATTTATTCTATTTTTTTTCTATACTTTTCATTTTATGTATATTTTCTTTTCTTCTCCTTCGTATGTAAGTGATCATTTTAAATTTTCTTTTGATTTATATATATAAAACAAAAGTATATAGTATATATAGCGTATATAGTATATAGCGTATATAGCTATATATGCTATATAAGTATATACGTTATTTACTATATACTTATATAGTACGCTGTATACTGTATAAGGAAACCAGACATGGAGACCCGTCGGTAAATTTTTCGCAGTTCATATTATTGACTTACGAATAAAGTAAACATACCACTCGATGCTTTTTTCTTATGCTCTTTCCAAATATAATAATCATTTTCGTCGGAAATAAATTTTACACCCACCCGTATATAAACCAAGTCTAGGTATATATTTGCAAATTAGGGGGGGGGGGGTAAATTTCATTTGTGATATAAATGAGAGTTAATTTTAAACTTCACCCCGCCCACCTCCCCCCTAATGTGCAAATATACACTCTGAATTGGTATATATAAGGGTAGGGGTAAAATACATTTCTGACAAAAGTGATTGTTATTTTTGGAAAGAGCATAAAAAAGGCATCGACTGGTATTCTTTCTTTATCCGTAAGTCTATAATATGAACTGCGAAAAACTTACCGACCCGTCAAACGGGTAATTGCTATCTAAATTGATTGCGAAGTGTAGTTTGCAATATTTTAGTGATTGTTTCGGTAAATTTTTCGTTGTTTATATTATTGACTAATGAATAAAGTAAACTTACCACTCGATGCCTTTTTATGCTCTTTTCAAACATAATAATCATTTTTGTCAGAAATGAATTTATGTATATATATATATATATATATATATATATATATATATATATATATATATATATATATATATATATATATATATATATACGGAAGCTGGAAGTAAGTTTATATGAAAAAGGCGATAGCTTGTCTGTTATCTTGACCGTGGCGAGTAAAAATCAGGGTTAATAATACCATTTATAGGTGAAAGAATTTTGAAGGCATTTTCAGAAAGTTTGCTTCAGGGAAGAGCAAGCAACCCCGGAAAATACAATACAGAACTTAAAAAATAAGTAGATATAAGTCTTAGCACTCATTTGGTGATCAGTGACATTTGTTTACGAAAGTAATTTGTTTTACGTCATAAATTTGGAAAAATGTCCAAAAAGTGTCCTTTTTTCAAAAAGCTGCCTTTTTTACCCATTTGTGTCCCGGTGTCCCTCAGGGTGAAAAAGTGTCCAAAAGACACTAAAAGTGTCCATTTGGCGTCCCAGCTCCAGTAGCTCCGCCTGATTGTTCCTTTTTCTCTATTCCACTTTTCCATTTATTATTTAGCTTCTTTTTGTTTAGATTGTTATGAATACATATTCACATAACTTTATCGCCAGAGTCAAATTCCGTGCCCTGCAAGGAATTGCTGCTTTTTTGCAGTTTTTCTGTCTCGATGAATTTCAAGTATTAGCCAATCTGATAATTCTCGGCCTCAACTGAGTTCAATTCGATTAAACTTTGATTTTGGCTTTATCCTATTCTGGACGGTAGCTGGACCTCTATTGTGAACGAGTTGGGTTTCAACTGATTCCCAAACTTAGCGCTAGTTAAATCTCAGTATTAGTAGAAATTTCATTGTGAATGGACCTTAAATATATCAGTAGAGATGACCCTAAAGGTCGTGACAGGACTCCTAATATGGGCATAGCCTCCCTAGGGAGAATGATTGCGTAATCGGTCAATGACCTCTTTCTCCAGGTGTGTTTTTGGCACGCCCTCAACGAATGCCAATGTTGTTATTGTTTCCGAGGCAAAATGCCAAGGTCAATGTTGTTGTTATTGTTTCCGAGGCAAAATGCCAAGGTCAATGTTGTTGTGAACAGAGTCATTAGAGAGAACACGTGGTTAATGGGATCAATGTTGTTGTCGTTTCCGAGCCAACTTTCTTTTCTGGTCAGTCTAGAGTTGGCAGTCATTAATCAAATTGTTTCCAGGGAGTGTCTGACAGATGACGTCAAGTTAATTAATGTCTTTGGAGTTCGACCAGAATTGTCTCCGAGACAAAGTTTTGATCACACATGACAGATGATGTCATGATTGATTGATTGACACGAAAGGGGAATCAATTTGTTGTTCTAAAGAGAATTGATTCACGAAAGGGAAATTAATTTGTTGTTTCTAACAAGAGAATCGTTTCCGAGCAGACGTATTGATCTTAGCGCGCGAAAAGGTTTCCAAATAATTTGAAATGCATTGGCGCAGAGATGCCAAACAAAAGGAACATGCCGAAATTCCGTTTAGGGATAATTTTGGCGAAACCGTTTTAGCTATTTTATGGAACTATTTCGGCGAAACAGCTAGAGACATTTTAAAAGGTGATTTTTGAAGAGATTTTGGAGGAGGTTTTGAGTGTGGTCGTTATAATACACAAGTTGTATTTTAACAGTGTTGTGAGGTCCTCTACCCCAACCCAAAGGGCCCCAAAGGCCCGCCCCCCGCCCCCCAAAGGCTCCCCAAGGTCTCAAAGGGCCTCTGGAGCCCCCAAAGGCCCACCCAGACCCCCAAAGCCAATCCCCGGGCCACCCAAAGGCCCTCCCCAGGCTTCCAAAGGCCCTCCCTCGGTCCCCAAAGGTCCCCCAGGCCCCCAAAGGCCATCCCCGGGTCCCCCAAAGGCCCATCGAGCTCCCGAAGGACCAACGGGATCCCAAAGGCCCTCCACCGGTCCCCAAATGTCCCCCAGGCCCTCAACTGCCCTCCCTGTGCCCCGAAGGAAGCCCCCCCCCCGGGCCTCCGAGGCCCCCCAAGCTCTGAAAGGGCCTCCGGAGCCCCCAAAGGCCCACCCAGCCCCCCCAAGGCCCTCCCCGGGGCCCCCAAAGGCCCATCGAGCTCCCGAAGGACCAACGGGATCCCAAAGGCCCTCCGCCGGTCCCCAAATGTCCCCCAAGCCCTCAACTGCCCTCCCTGTGCCCCAAAGGCCCGGCCGGTGCCCCAAAGGTCCTCCCAGTTCCCCCACGAGCCTCCCCCCGCCCCCCCCCCGCGCAACGGGCCTCCGGAGCCCCCCCAGGCCCACCCAGCACCCTCACGGCAATCCCCCGGTCACCCAAAGGCCCACCCCAGGCTTCCAAAGGCCCTCCCTCGGTCCCCAAGGGTCCCCCAGGCTCCCAACTGGCCCCCCGGACCCCCAAAGGCCTTCCCCCGGCCCCCAAACGTCCACCGGACTCCCCACCGACCACTCGGTGCACCAGGGCCCCCAGACCCCCAAAGGCCCTTCTCGTGCTCCCACACGACCACACAGCCCCTTGCGTTAGTTTTAGTTAAAATTACAGAATGTTCTAGATTAGAGTCATAGCTTAGAGTGCTTGTTAAAGTTCTCTGTTAGTTTAATTTTTGATAAGTGTTTGATGTTTTAACTTTGAGTTTCAGTTGGAGTTATAGTTTGGTTTAGTTTAGTAGTTTGGTGTTTTAGCTTAGAGTCCTAGCTTAGAGTTTAAGTTAGAGTTGAAGTTTATTTTAGTATTAGTTAAGAGCTTAGAGTTTTTAGCTTAGAGTCTTAGCTTAGAGTTTTTTTTTGTTAGAGTTGTATTCTAGTTTAATTTTAGTTAAGAGTTTGATTTTTTAACTTTGAGTTTCATTTAGAGCTCTAGTTTAGTTTATTTTTAGTTAAGAGTTTAGAGTTTTTAGCTTAGAGTCATAGCTTAGAGTTTTTGTTGAAGTTCTAGTTTAGTTTAGTTTTAGTTTAGAGTTTTATCTTAGAGTATTAGCTTAGATTTTTTTGTTGAAGTTAGAGCTTAGTTAATAGTTTGATATATTAACTTTTAGTTTCAGTTAAAGTTATGGTTTAGTTTGTTTTTAGTTAATAGCTTATAGTTTTTAGCTTAGAGTATTATCTTAGAGTTTTTGTTGAAGTTATAGTTTAGTTAAGTTTTAGTAAATAGTTTAGAGTTTTATATTAGAGTCTTAGCTTAGAGTTTTTGTTAGAGTTCTAGTTTAGTTTAATTTTATTTTAGAGCTTAGAGTTTTAGCTTAGTCCTAGCTTAGAGTTTTTTTTTTGTTAGAGTTCTAGTTTAGTTAAGAGTTTGATTTTTTTTTTACCTTTGAGTTTAAGTTAGAGTTTTAATTTTAATTTTAGTTAAGAGTTTGATGTAATACCTTTGAGTTTCAGTTAGAGTTCTAGTTTAGTTTAGTTATAGTTAAGAGTTTAGAGTTTTTAGCTTAGAGTCATAGCTTAGAGTTTTTGTTGAAGTTATAGTTTAGTTTTATTTAATAGTTTATAGTTTTATCTTAGAGTCTTATCTAATATTTTTTTTTTAGAGTTCTAGTTTAGTTTAATTTTAGTTAAGAGTTTGTTGTTTTACCTTTGAGTTTCAGTTATAGTTCTAGTTTAGTTTATTTTTAGTTAATAGTTTAGAGTTTTTAGCTTATAGTCTTAGCTTAGAGTTTTTGTTGAAGTTATAGTTTAGTTTAGTTTTATTAAATAGTTTAGAGTTTTAGCTTAGAGTCTTAGCTTAAAGTTTTGTTGAAGTTCTAGTTTAGTTTAGTTTTAGTTAATAGCTTAGAGTTTTTGTTAGAGTTCTAGTTTAGTTTAATTATATTTAAGAGTTTAGAGTTTTTAGCTTAGAGTCATAGCTTAGAGTTTGTGATAGAGTTATAGTTTAGTTTACTTTTATCTAAGAGTTCAATGTTTTACCTTAGAGTCATAGCTTAGAGTTTTAGTTAGAGTTCTAGTTTAGTTTAGTTTTAGTTAAGAGTTTAGAATTTTAGCTTAGAGTTTTTGTTAGAGTTTTTGTTAGAGTTCTAGTTTATTTTAGTTTTAGTTAAGAGTTTAGAGTTTTTAGCTTAGAGTCTTAGACTAGAGTTTTTGATAGAGTTCTAGTTTATTTTAGTTTTAGTTAAGAGTTTGATGTTTCACCTTGGAGTCATAGCTTAGAGTTTTAGCTTGAGTCCTAGTTTGGTTTAGTTTTAGTTAAGAGTTTTGAGTTTTAGCTGAGTCTTAACTTTGAGATTTAGTTAGAGTTCTAGTTTATTTTATTTTTAGTTTAAAGGTTTAGTTTATACTTAGAGTTTAAATTAGAGTTCTAGTTTTGTTTAGTTAAAGTTACTCATTTAGAATTTCAGATTATTGTCATAGATTATATTTTTAATTAAATTTATATTTTTGTTAAGTTTTAGTTAAGAGTTTCCACTTTTAGCTGAGTCTTAGCTTAGAGTTTTTGTTAGAGTTCTATTTTGGTTTAGTTTTAGTTAATAGTTTAGATTTATAGCTTAGAGTCTTATTTTAGAGTTTTTGTTGAATTTCTAGTTTAGTTTAGTTTTAGTTTAGAGTTTTAGCTAATACTTAGAGTTTTTTTTAGAGTTCTAGTTTAGTTTTAGTTAATAGTTTAGAGTTTTAACTTAGTATTATCTTAAATTTTTTTTTAGAGTTCTAATTTAGTTTAATTTTAGTTGAGAATTTTATGTTTTACATTTGACTTTCAGTTAGAGTTCTAGTTTAGTTTACTTTTAGTTAAGAGTTTAGTGTTTTACCTTAGAGTCATAGCTTAGAGTTTTAGTTAGAGTTATAGTTTAGTTTTAGTTAAGAGTTTAGAGTTTTAACTTAGAGTCTTAGCTTAGAGTGTTTGTTAGAGCTCTATTTTAGTTTAATTTTAGTTAAGAATTTTATGTTTTAACTATGAGTTTCAGTTAGAGTTATAGTTTACTTTTGTTAAGAGTTTGGTGTTTTAGCTTAGAGTCTTAGCTTATAGTTTTGTTTAGAGTTCTGGTTTATTTTAGTTTTAGTTATGAGTTTAGAGTTTTTAGCTTAGAGTCTTAGCATATAGTTTATTTTGAAGTTCTAGTTTAGTTTATTTTTAGTTAATAGTTTATAGTTTTAGCTTAGAGACTTAGATTAGAGTTATTGTTTTAGTTTAGTTTTAGTTAATAGCTTAGTGTTTTAGCTTTGAATCTTAGCTTAGAGTTTTTGATAGAGTTCTAGTTTAGTTTAGTTTTATCTAAGACTTCGATGTTTTACCTTAGAGTCATAGCTTAGAGTTTTAGTTATAGTTCTAGTTTAGTTTAGTTTTAGTTAAGAGTTTAGAGTTTTTAGCTTAGAGTCTTAGCCTAGAGTTTTTTGTTAGAGTTCTAGTTTATTTTAGTTTTAGCTAAGAGTTTAGAGTTTTTAGATTAGAGTCTTAGCATAGAGTTTTTGATAGAGTTCTAGTTTAGTTTAGTTTTAGTTAATAGTTTTATGTTTCACCTTAGAGTCATAGCTTAGAGTTTTAGTTATAGTTCTAGTTTAGTCTAGTTTTAGTTAAGAGTTTTGAGTTTTAGCTGAGTCTTAACTTAGAGTTTTTGTTAGAGTTCTAGTTTAGTTTAGTTTTAGTTTAGAGTTTTAGTTTATACTTAGAGTTTCAATTAGAGTTCTAGTTTGGTTTAGTTAAAGTTACGAATTTAGAATTTTATCTTAGTGCCATAGCTTAGATTTTGACTTATAGTGATAGTTTGTTTTAGTTTTAGTTAAGAGTTTAGAGTTTTAACTGAGTCTTAGCTTATAGTTTTTTTTAAGAGTCCTAGTTTAGTTTAGTTTTAGTTAATAGTTTAGAGTTTTAGCTTAGAGTCTTAGTTTAGAGTTTTTGTTGAAGTTCTAGTTTAGCTTAGTTTTAGTTTAGAGTTTTAGCTAAGACTTAGAGTTTTTGTTAGAGTTCTAGTTTAGTTTTAGTTAAGAGTTTAGAGTTTTACCTTAGAGTCTTAGCTTAAAGTTTTTGTTAGAGTTCTAGTTTAGTTTAATTTTAGTTAAGAATTTGATGTTTTACCTTTGAGTTTCAGTTAGATTTATAGTTTCATTTAATTTTAGTTAATAGTTTAGTGTTTTAATTTAGACTAAAATCTTAGAGTTTTAGTTAGATTTATAGTTTATTTTAGTTTTATTTAATAGTTTGCAGTTTTAACTTAGTGTATTATATTAGAGTTTTTTTTGTTATAGTTCTAGTTTATTTAAATTTATTTAATAATTTGATGTTTTACCTTTGAGTTTAAGTTATAGTTCTATTCTAGTTTACTTTTAGTTAAGAGTTTAGTGTTTTAAACTAGATTATTAGCTTAGAGTTTTAGTTAGAGTTCTAGTTTAGTTTAGTTTTAGTGAAGAGTTTAGAATTTTAGCTTCGAGTCATAGCTTAGAGGTTTTGTTAGAGTTCTAGTTTATTTTAGTTTCAGTTAAGAGTTTAGAGTTTTTAGGTTAGAGTCTTAGCTTAGAGTTTTTGTTGAAGTTCTAGTTTAGTTTAGTTTTAGTTAATAGTTTAGAGTCTTAGCTTAGAGTTTTTGTTAGAGTTGAAGTTTAGTTTAGTAATAGTTTAGAGTTTAGAGTTTTTTGATTAGAATATTATCTTAGAGTTTTTGTTAGAATTGAAGTTTAGTTTAGTAATAGTTAAGAGTATAGAGTTTTAGCTTAGAGTCATAGATTAGGGTCATAGTTAGAGTTAAAGTTTAGTTTAGTTAAAGTTAAGAATTTAGAGTTTTAGCTTAGTGTCTTATCTTAGATTTTGACTTAAAGTTCTAGTTTGGTTAAGTTTTAGTTAAGTGTTTAGAGTTTTATCTGAGTCGTAGCTTATAGTTTTTGTTAGAGTTATAGTTTAGTTTAGTTTTAGTTAAGAGTTTAGAATTTTAACTTAGAGTCTTAGCTTAGAGTTTTTGTTAGAGTTGAAGTTTAGTTTAGTTATAATTAATAATTTAGTTTTTAGCTTAGAGTCGTAGTTTAGAGTTTTTGTTAGAGTTGTAGTTTAGTTTAGTTCAGAGTTTAGAATTTTAGCTTAGAATCATAGCTTAGAGTTTTTGTTGAAGTTGAAGTTTAGTCATAGTTAAGAGTTTAGAGGTTTTATCTTAGAGTCTTAGCTTATAGTTTTAATTATAGTTCTAGTTTAGTTTTAGTTAAGAGTTTAGAGTTATATCTTAGAGTCTTAGATCAGAGTTTTTGTTGAATTTATAGTTTAGTTGAGTTAAGAGTTTAGAGTTCTAACTTAGAGTTATTTCTTAGAATTTTAATTTGAGTTTAATTTTGTTTTAGTTATAGTTAAGTGTTTAGAGTTTTAGCTTGTAGTCTTAGATTAGAGTTTTAGTTAGATTTCTAGCTTAGTTTAGTGTTAGTTAAGAGTTTAGAGTTTTAACTTAAAGTCTTAGCTTAGAGTTTTAGTTAGAGTTCTAGTTTAGTTTAGTTTTAGTTAAGAGTTTTAAGTTTTACCTTAAAGTCTTAGATTAGAGTTTTAGTTAGGGTTGAAGTTTCGTTTAGTTTAGTTATAGTTAAGAGTTTATAGTTTTAGCTTAGAGTCGTAGCTTGGAGTTTTAGTTAGAGTTATTGTTTAGTTTAGTTTTAGTTAAGAGTTATAGCTTAGAGGTTTAGCCTAGAATCTTAGCTTAGAGATTTAGTTAGAGTTGAAGTTTAGTCTAAACTAGCATAACCACAAAATTCCACAATATTGCATAGAAATACCAAAACCATAGGTTAGGTTAGGTTAGAGGTTAGGTTTCTCCACGTTTAAGTTAGAGGTTAGGTTTCTCCACGTTTAAGTTAGGTTAGATTAGGTTAGCTTATCATGAGCACTCAAGATAATCTAACCTAATCTTACTGGTACAAAGTCGACATGGGGGGTTAGATAGCTTTTTGCACCGCGGAATTCAGGAAGCACCGGTGGGCCCGGCAAGAACCGCGGGACGCGCTGCGAGATTAGGTTATGTCAAGTCAGGTTTGGTAAGTTAGGTTTGGTTAGCTAAGTTAGGTTAGGTTAGGTTAGGTTAGCCTACGTACACGCAGGTACGTAGGCTAACCTAACCTAACTTAACCTAACCTAACCTAACTTACCTAACCTGACTGGACCTAGCCTAATCTCGCAGCGCTTCCCGCAGTTCTTGCCGGGCCCACCGGTGCTTCCCGAGTTCTGTGTTGCAAAAAGCTATCTAACCCCCCCTGTCAACTTTGTACCAGTAAGATTAGGTTAGATTATCTTGAGTGCTCATGATAAGCTAACCTAATCTAACCTAACTTAAACGTGGAGCAACCTAACCTCTAACTTAAACATGGAGAAACCTAACCTCTAACCTAACCTAACCTATGGTTTTGGTATTTCTATGCAATATTGTGGAATTTTGTGGTTATGCTAGTTTAGACTAAACTTCAACTCTAACTAAATCTCTAGGCTAAGATTCTAGGCTAAACCTCTAAGCTATAACTATTAACTAAAAATAAACTACACAATAACTCTAACTAAAAGTCCAAGCTACGACTCTAAGCTAAAACTATAAACTCCTAACTATAACTAAACTAAACGAAAATTCAATCCTAACTAAAACTCTAAGATAAGACGTTAAGGTAAAACTTGAATCTCTTAACTAAACCTAAACTAAACTAGAACTCTAACTAAAACTCTAAGCTAAAACTTTTAGGTAAAACTCTAAACTCTTAACTAAAACTAAACTAACCTAGAAATCTAACTAAAATTCTAATCTAATACTCCAAGATAAAACTCTAAAGCATCAACTATAACTAAAACAAAATTAAACTAAAATTAAAATTCTAAGAAATAACTCTAAGGTAGAACTATAAACTCTTAAATAAACTAAACTAGAAATTCAACAAAAATTCTGAGATAAGACTCTAAGATATAACTCTAAACTCTTAACTAAAACTAAACTAAACCAGAACTCTAAGTAAAACTCTAAGCTAAGACTCTAAGCTAAAAACTCTAAATTCTTAACTGTGACTAAACTAAATTTCAACTTCAACAAAAACTCTAAGCTATGACTCTATGATAAAACTCTAAACTCTTAACTAAACTAAAATACAAATCAAAAAAAAAATCTAAACTACGACTCTAAGCTAAAAACTCTAAATTATTAATTATAACTAAACTAAACTTCAACTCTAACAAAAACTCTAAGATAAGACTCTAAGGTAAAACTCTAAACTCTTAACTAAAACTAAACTAAACTAGAACTCTAACAAAAACTCTAAGCTACGACTCAGCTAAAACTCTAAACACTTAACTAAAACTTAACCAAACTAGAACTTTAAGTCAAAATCTAAGCTATGACACTAAGCTAAAACTCTAAATTCTTAACTTTAACTAAACTAAACTTTAACTCTAACTAGGACCCTAAGCTAAGACTCTAAGCTAAACCTCTAAACTCTTAACTATTACTAAACTAAACTTCAACTCTAACAAAAACTATAATATATTATTATAATAAAAAAACTCTAAACTCTTAACTATTACTAAACTAAACTTCAACTCTAACAAAACTCTAAGCTAATACTCTGAACTCTTAACTAAAAGTAAAATAAAATACAAATTAAACAAAAACTCTAAGCTAAGACTATAAGCTATAAACTCTAAAATCTTACATAAAACTAAACTATACTAGAACTCTAACAAAAACACTATGCTAAGACTCTAAGTTAAAACTCTAAACTCTTAAGTAAAACTAAACTAAACTAAAACTCTAACTGAAACTCAAAGTTAAAAAATCAAATTATTAAATAAATTGAACTAAACAATAACTCTAACAAAAAAACTCTAAGATAATACTATAATGTAAAACTCTAAACTCTTAAATAAAAGTAAAATAAACTAGAACTCTAAATAAAAATATAAGATTTGAGTCTAAAGAAAAAAACTAAACTATTAACTAAAAGTAAATTAAACTAGAACTTTAACTGAAACTCAAAGTTAAAACATCAAATTCTTAAATAAAATTAATCTAAACTAGAACTCTAACAAAAACTTTAAGATAATACTCTAAGTTAAAACTCTAAACTATTAAATAAAACTAAACTAGAACTATAACAAAAACTCTAAATAGTAGATAAAACTATAAAATAAAACTAAACTAAAATAGAACTTAAACATAAACTCTAAACTAAGACTCTAAGCTAAAACTCTAAACTCTTAACTAAAACTAAAATAAACTAGGACTCTTAACAAAAACTCTAAGCTAAGACTCATCTAAAACTCTAAACTCTTAAATAAAAATTAAACAAAATATCAATTTAATTAAAAATCTAATATCTTGAAATGCGATGAAACAACATATGAGTGAAATTAAATAAACAACGCTCTAACAATTTGATACTATAACTTTCCATCATTAACAAATAAACTAAAACTAAACTAACATAGTCCTATAACCAGAAATATAATATAATACTTATCGCAACATAGACCAAATTTTAACAAAGTAAACTAAACTAGGAATCACAAAAAAAATCTAGGATCAGTATCTCAGGTGAAACATCTAAATCTAAACTAAAACTAAACTAAACTAGAACTATCAAAAACTCTAGGCTAAGACTCTAAGCTAAAAACTCTAAACTCTTAACTAAAACTAAAATAAACTAGAACTCTAACAAAAAACTCTAAGCTAAGACTCTAAGCTAAAATTCTAAACTCTTAACTAAAACTAAACTAAACTAGAACTCTAACTAAAACTCTAAGCTATGACTCTAAGGTAAAACATCGAAGTCTTAGCTAAAACTAAACTAAACTAGAACTCTATCACAAACTCTAATCTAAGACTCTAAGCTAAAACTCTAATCTATTAACTAAAAATAAACTAAAACAATAACTCTAAGCTAAGTCTCTAAGCTAAAACTATAAACTATTAAATAAAACTAAACTAAACTAGAACTTAAACATAAACTCTACGCTAAGACTCTAAGCTAAAAACTCTAAACTCATAACTAAAACTAAAATAAACTAGAACTCAAACAAAAACTCTAAGCTAAGACTCTAAGCTAAAACACCAAACTCATAACTAAACCAAACTAAAACTCCAACTGAAATTCAAAGGTAAAACATCAAATTCTTAACTAAAATTAAACTAAACTAGAACTCTAACAAAAACTCTAAGCTAAGACTCTAAGGTAAAACTCTAAACTCTTAACTAAAACTAAACTAGAACTCTAAGCTATGACTCTAAGGTAAAACACTAAACTCTTAACTAAAAGTAAACTAAACTAGAACTCTAACTGAAACTCAAAGGTAAAACATCAAATTCTTAACTAAAATTAAACTAAATTAGAACTCTAACAAAAACTTTAAGCTAAGACTAAGGTAAAACTCTAAACTCTATAAATAAAACTAAGCTAGAACTTCAACAAAAACTCTAAGCTAAGACTCTAGGCTATAACTCTAAACCCTTAACTATAACTAAACTAAACAAGAACTCTAACAAAAACTCTAAGCTAAGACTCAGCTAAAACTGGAAACTCTTAACTAAAACTTAACCAAACTATAACTTTAATTAAAAATCTAAGCTCTGACACTAAGATGAAACTATAAATGCTTAACATTAAATAAACAAAAATATAACTCTAATTTAAAATATAATTATAAACTAAAACTCTAAACTAAAACTAAACTAAACTATAACTCTAACTAAATATCTAAGTTAAGACTCAGATAAAACTCGAAACTCTTAACTAAAACTAAAACAAACTAGAACCCAAACTAAAACTCTAAGATATGACTCTAAGGTTAAACATCAAACTCTTAACTAAAAGTAAACTAAACTAGAACTATATCAAAAACTCTATGCTAAGACTCTAAGATAAAAACTCTCAACTATTAAATAAAACTAAACTAAACTACAACTCTAACAAAAACTCTAAAAAAAACTCTAAGCTAAAATTCTAAACTCTTAACTAAAACTAAACTAAACTAGAACTCTAACTAAAACTCTAAGCTATGACTCTAAGTTAAAACATTGAAGTCTTAGCTAAAAGTAAAATAAACTAGAACTCTATCACAAACTCTAAGCTATGACTATAATCTAAAAAACTATAAACTCTAAAATAAATTTAAAATAAACTAGAACTCTAACAAAAACTCTAATCTATTAACTAAAACTAAACTAATCTAGAACTTCAACAAAAACTATAAGCTAATACTATAAGCTAAAACTCTAAACTATTTACTAAAACTAAACTAAAATAAAACTTCAACAAAAACTCTAAGATAAGACTCTAAGCTAAAAACTCTAAACTCTTAACTATAACTAAACTAAACTAGAACTCTAACTGAAACTCAAAGGTAAGACATCAAACTCTTAACTAAAATTAAACTAAACTAGAACACTAAGCTAAGACTCTAAGATAAAACTATAAGCTCTTAAAAAAAACTAAACTAAACTATAACTTCAACAAAAAACAATAATATATGAATCTAAGCTAAAAAATCTAAACTCTAAACTATAACTAAACTAAAATAGAACTCTAATTGAAAATCAATGGTATTAAATAAAAATCTTAGGTAAAATTAAACTTAAAACTCTAACTGAAACTCAAAGGTATAAAAAAATCAAACTCTTAACTAAACTAGAACTCTAACAAAAAAAAACTCTAAGCTAGGACTAAGCTAAAACTCTAAACTCTAAAATAAAATTAAACTAAACTAGAACTCTAACAAAAACTCTAAGCTAAGACTCTAAGCTAAAACTCTTAACTAAAACTAAACTAAACTAGAACTCTAACTGAAACTCAAAGGTAAGACATCAAACTCTTAACTAAGCTAGAACTTAAACAAAAAACTCTAAGCTAAGACTATAAGATAAAACTCTAAACTAAAACTAAACTAGAACTTCAAGAAAAACTCTAAGCTATGACTCTAAGCTAAAAACTCTAAACTCTTAACTAAAACTAAACTAAACTAGAACTCTAACTGAAACTCAAAGGTAAAAAATCAAACTCTTAACTAAAATTAAACTAAACTATAACTCTAACAAAAAAAAACTCTAAGCTAAGACTAAGCTAAAAACTCTAAGCTCTTAACTAATACTAAAATAAACTTCAACTCTAACTTAAACTCTAAGCTAAGACTCTAATCTAAAACACCAAACTCTTAACTAAACCAAACTATAACTCCAACTGAAATTCAAAGGTAAAACATCAAACTCTTAACTAAAATTAAACTAAACTAGAACTTCAACAGAAACTCTAAGTTAAGACTCTAAGCTAAAACATTCTATACTTTTAACTAAAACTAAAGCAAGGGCTGGGTGGTCCTTTGGGAGCCCGGGGAGAGCCTTTGGGGGTCTGGGGGCCCTTGAGCGCCGATTGGTCCTTTGGTAGTCCGGTGGACCTTTGGGTTCCGGGGGACGGCCTTTGGGGGTCCGGGGGCCAGTTGGGAGCCTAGGGGACCTTTGGGGACCAAGGGAGGGCCTTTTTTTTGGGGACCAAGGGAGGGCCTTTGGAAGCCTGGGGAGGGCCTTTGGGTGGCCCGTGGATTGCCTTTGGGGGTCTGGGTGGGCCTTTGGGGGCTCCGGTGGCCCTTTGCGACCTTGGTTGGCCGGTGGGGGGCGGGGGGAGGGCCTTTGGGGCACTGGGAGGGCCTTTGGGGCACAGGGAGGGCAGTTGAGGGCTTGGGGGACTTTTGGGGCCCGGTGGAGGGCGTTTGGGAGCCGTTTGGTCCTTCGGGAGCTCGTTGGGCCTTGGGGGGGCCGGGGGTTGGCCTTTGGGGGTCGGGGTGGGGCTTGGGGGGCTCCGGTGGCCCTTTGAGAGCTGGGGGGGCCTTTGCGGACCGGGGGGCTTCCTTCGGGGCACAGGGAGGGCAGTTGAGGGCCTGGGGGACATTTGGGGACCGGTGGAGGGCCTTTGGGATCCCGTTGGTCCTTCGGGAGCTCGATGGGCCTTTGGGGGACCGGGGGATGGCCTTTGGGGGCCGGGGGGACCTTTGGGGACCGTGGGTGGGCCTTTGGAAGCCGGGGGAGGGCCTTTGGGTGGCCCGGGGATTGCCTTTGGGGGTCTGGGTGGGCCTTTGGGGGTCTGGGTGGGCCTTTGGGGGCGCCGGAGCCCCTTTGCGACCTTGGGGGGCCTTTGGGGGGCCGGGGGAGGGCCTTTGGGGCCCTTTGGGTTGGGGTAGAGGACCTCACAACACTGTTAAAATACAACTTGTGTATTATAACGACCACACTTAAAACCTCCTCCAAAATCTCTTCAAAAATCACCTATTAAAATGTCTCTAACTGTTTCGCCGAAATAGTTCCATAAAATATCTAAAACGGTTTCGCCAAAATTATCAATAAACGGAATTTCGTCATGTTCCTTTTGTTTGGCATCTCTGCGCCAATGCATTTCAAATTATTTGGAAACCTTTTCGCGCGCTAAGATCAATACGTCTGCTCGGAAACGATTCTCTTGTTAGAAACAACAAATTAAGTCCCCTTTCATGAATCAATTCTCTTTAGAACAACAAATTAATTCCCCTTTCGTGTCAATCAATCAATCATGACATCATCTGTCATGTGTGATCAAAACTTTGTCTCGGAGACAATTCTGGTCGAACTCCAAAGACATTAATTAACTTGACGTCATCTGTCAGACACTCCCTAGAAACAATTTGATTAATGACTGCCAACTCTAGACTGACCAGAAAGGAAAGTTGACTCGGAAACGATAACAACATTGATCCCATTAACCACGTGTTCTCTCTAATTACTCTGTTCAAAACAACATTGACCTTGGCATTTTGCCTCGGAAACAATAACAACAACATTGACCTTGGCATTTTGCCTCGGAAACAATAACAACATTGACATTCGCTGAGGGCGTGCCAAAAACACACCTGGAGAAAGAGGTCATTGACCGATTACGCAATCATTCTCCCTAGGGAGGCTATGCCCATATTAGGAGTCCTGTCACGACCTTTAGGGTCATCTCTACTTATATCTCCTATTCTCACTTGTAGAAGTAGTTAATTAATGTAATTTTTGAATATCAAAGTATTTTGCCTGTACCCTCTTTGCCGAAAACAACTACCTGTTAAATAACAGTAATTTAATAACAGTCAAAGCGCTTTTTAATGTTCCTGCTTTTCTCTAAAAGTTGCAACAGTGCCTTTTGAATTGCAGCACTGAAAATGTGTGTATCCAAATCTATAAAATGTGAAACCAGATTTATTTTTTCTTTTTCCATTCCCTGCAGATTTGGCTGTTGATTTTTAAAACTTTATTTCCTGGCAAAACTTGGGACCTTTGGGTTTTCTTCTCTTTTTTTGATCGTTTATGAAGATTTTATAATGTAATTTTGTATGTTAAATTACAAAATATAATAGGTGTTATTTTAGTGCTTTTAGTATGGTGACTTCCTCGAGTATCTTTTGTTGGATTTTCGGTGTTTCAGGCAAACACTTAAAAAACTGCTACACAATGCTAAACGATTAAAAGTTGTGATTGTTTTTATTGGATTTAGGGAATAAGTTCAATTAGAATCAAATATCTTTAGTTATTGAGAAGAAAAAAAAGTTTTATTCCTTGATGCAATGCGAAGATGTATGATTCTATAGTCATACATCTTTTTTAGTGTATTTGTTCAGGCCAATGATTATTTTTAAATATTGAAATAGGCTAAATTCGTGGGTATAAATAAAAATAATACTAATGTTTAGAAGCTTAACCTTTTTTTTTGTGTAGGGTTGATTAAAGTCTGTTTGATTTATTTAGTATATTTCACTTCTTTCTTCTATTAATTTCTTTTTTGAGTGAGCTTTTAATTTTTATAATCTTTTTTTTTCTTTTAATTTTCTGCTTAATTGAATCGAAAGCCTCCAGCAAGGCAGCATTCATAGAACTGCGTAGAAAAACCCACAAACTGGCTCGGAGGGATGAAAATGAACTGGTAAGCTTGGCCTAAAAGTTAGAGGAGTAGCAGCCAAAAATGAGATCTACAAGCAGTACAAGATCCTCAAAGAGCTTAGTGTGAAAAGGAGCAGTACCACAGGAAACTTGAAAACCAAAGACGGAACCATCAAACCGTCAAGAAATTGGATCAGTGGAATAACCACTTTAAATAGAACAGGACAGACTAAACCCCTAGCGTCGCGCCAAATCCCTCATCCAATGCCACTGCCACCAAAGGAACAGACCCGTGTGGCATTTTACCGCCTTCAACAGAAGAAGTCAGAAATCTCGCAAAATCCTTAAAAAACATAAAAATCCCCAGGCAACGAATCCCTGGCTTCAGAAATTTACAAAGCAAGCCCTGCACTTGGGGAGGCCCCGACGAACCTACTCGAATTACCGGGGAATTTCACTGATTGACATAGCCGGGAAGATTTTTGCAATAGTTGTCATAAACCGTTTCTAAAAGGAACAAGAAAGAACTGGGCTGGGTTCCGCCCAGGAATGGGTGTGTCGATCATATTTTCACTTTGCGACTCCCCCTTCACAATCGATTAAATCTCGGACAATACATCATCGCCATCTTTCTCGACTTCATTGCCGCATTTGACTACACTCTGATCTTTCTTCTGGCAGATAATTCCGGAAGATGGTGTCCCAACTAAATTGCTTGGCCTGCTCAAAGCTTGCTATGAAGATATGAAGAGTAATATCCGAGTATATGGCGAACAGACTGAACTCTTTGAAATAGATTACGGTGTTCGCTAAGGCTGTCCAGCGTCCCCAATTCTTTCAATTTCGTAGTAGATTGGATTATAAAGAAATCATCGAACGAAGAAGATTGTGTGGTATTTTCTGCCGAAGAAAGTTTTGCTGACCTCGAATATGCTGATGATGGTACTCTCCTATCCGACTTAGCACCGAAAGTGGAAGAAATGATAATAAGGGCGGCGGCTACCGCAGATATGGCAGGTTTGGCAATCAGTATCTTGAAAACTAAATACCTATCAACTAAGAATGATATCAACTCTTTTATGCATCTTAATAGGGATCATATTGATAGAGTTAAAGAGTTCAAACATCTGGGATCACTTATAGATGCTAAGCGTTAACCGTCGAATGGGGTTCAAGGTAGGATCAGCATAGTCTGGTGTGCCTTCGGGCGACTGCGCAAACCCCTGTGGTCGAAGCTCAAAATTGAGCTAAAAAAAAAATTCAGAATATACTCGGCAGGCGTACGCTCCATACTACTATACGGCTGCGAGACTTTGCCAGTAAAGGCAGAAGAAGAACGGTAACTAGACTTTCTAGATAGGAAATGCTTAAGATCTATATGCAACATCAGACGGTCACAACGAATCAGCAACCACCAGCTCAAGAAGATGTGCGGACAAAAGCTCACAATGTAGAGCTTGACAAAGAAAAGACGAAGAAAGAAGTTGGAACTTGGAGGGTGTAAAGAGTGAACCTCTGGAGATTGTGGAGTAGAAGGAGCGGGTACACCCGGGTTGGCCTCAGGTGGTTTGTTACTGCAATAACTTAATAGTACTTGTGGTATTAATGCTTCTGACCAATCTGTTTAACTGTTGTCACGTATCATAAAGAAGTGTTTTTTCTTATTGGTCTGATCTCTTCTCACGTTTTGGCTACATTTCTTTTGCTCTCTAAAATAGTATCTATGTTCTTTCCTCTTTTGGTGTCTCTTTCTCTTTTTGTTAATTGTCTATGTTAGCATCCAGTTTCACGACCTGGAAAATAGCATTTTTTTTTATTTAGTACGTGCCAAATAATTCTTTTCCTATTCTCTCATGCTCTCTCTATTTCTCCTCCCTTCATTCTGTCATTCTCATTTTCTTCTTCTTTGACGTGTCTAAATGAAATAGTTCAGCAACTTTAAAAATATCTTAACTGTTTATAAGCCTAAAGAAATCACGAACTCTTTCGTGTTCCCATGTACAAAATTCGTCTCTGTTTTGCTGTGATGGGGCTCCGCGTTATAGTTATTTTGTAATCATTTTTTTACTTTTTGGTGAACTTTATTCTTTCTTTTTAGCACAAGATTTGGAAGATCAAGAGATTCCGTCTGAAGTCAACACCTCCTCAGTGTCAGTAGGTCGTCGCTATGCAAGAATGGATGAGCTTGGGGTGCCTTTTGCAGTGACTGTGGATTTTGACACGCTTAAAGAACCCCATTCTGTGACTCTGAGGGACCGGGACTCTATGCTACAAGTTCGACTGCCGGTAAGAGATAAAGATTGATTGAATGGAACCACATTCGGAAGCATCGGTTATGTGACTTTAATTTCAAGTTATATGATCTTTAAAACTATTTTACCTCAGGTGTTGTAGCTATGATGATTACTAGCGCTCTGGAATCAGAGCCTGAGTCGGAACTGGTTTAATGTTGAAGCAGTTAGAGTGGCGCCACGCAAAGCACTTGTAGTAAATTCTCGTACCTTTGAAAATTTATACTTCAAAATTGGCTTTCTTAGACTTTAACGTCAAGAGTCGAAGCTGAAATCTCTGTGATTCAAAGTCAGCATTTCACCAACCCGGCCACCCTTTTACGACGAGCTTCTTTTTTTTATACTTCCCAGTAATCTACTATAGAGGACATCAATGATTTGTTGTTTTATTGTAATTTAATCCAACTAAACGGACAAAGTAATTATTTAATTGTTTGTCAAATTTTTTCGCTGTGAAACTTCTCAACAAGAAGAGTATTATAATGAAGAGCTTGAAATTGCTCTTGCATTTCAACTTTGTCGCAATCAATAAATATTTTTGTATATTCCAGAGTTTTGAATTGCTTTATACCACTATCCTAAATGTGGTTGGGTCGTCAACCAATGCCACCTTTTTATGCGTGTGTGATGTGGCTACGCTTTTGGCGGAATGTGGTCGTATGGTTTCCCTTAAGCTGTAAAATTGTCGCGACATCACTTGTAAAATATCGTCTTCCATGATAAACTGAGGTAGAGGACTCAGAAGAGACCCCATTATTCATTCAGCGAAACTTACCCAGATGAAATTTGTTTTGCTGCTTTGAAAATGCAGTTCCTTCGATTTGAGTTGAAAAAAAGAAACATGTCAAACTTAATTATGCTGCTTACGCATTCAAATGTTGTAGCTTCAAAGTTGTCAAGATTTCCGGTAGCGATTTGCCGAGTTAAACACGCATTCCGTCTGCTCCATATGGACAAGAAATTTTTTGTCATACAAAAAAAAATCTAAATAGAGCTGCTAAATTTTTGTCACCTAAGACTGATTGCTCATAATATTAATGAATTTACATTAAGTGTAAACTTGTTCTTGTTATTTCGAAAAATAGTTATTATCAAGTTAGTATTCTCACGTATAAATATTTCAATAATGTACTTCCCTGTTCTTTCGATTTTCCCCCCATTAATAATAATCTCGTTAGTCATGATACACTATGTATTTCACTAAAAATGGTACATTCATTTAGAAATATGATTAGAGCTTCTTTTGAAAATAGAAATTTTGCCCCCTGTGTGGGATAAAATTCCAATTTTAAAAAGAAATCCGAGTTGCTTTGCATCCTTCAAGGCTACAACAAGAGATCTTTCCTTGCAAAAGAATACTAATCACGTGTATATTTTATGAAAGTAGAGTGCATGTTGTATATGTATGAATGGTGTATGAATAGCATGTAGAATAATGTAAAAATAAGTGCTACTAGAAAGCATAGAATAGAGAAGAATGACACCTGCTGCCAGAAAGCCCTTTTGGACTTTCTTAGCAGGTGTTGCGAAATGTTTTGTTTATGTGTGTCAAATAAAATTATCTTGTCGACGCTATTTCTGATACTGACTTCAAATATGTAGCCTGAATTTTTCTTCTTTTTTTTTCAGTTGGCACTGATGAGGTCAGGACCATTTGTAGATCAGTTCCATATCCCTTTTTAAAATTGTTTATGAGTCATAAAATTTTATAAAATTCTACATATTGCTCAAAATTTAAATAAACAGAGACATTTTTTTGGCCGAAAAAAAGAAATTTCGAATAATAAACAGAGAAATTTTCGTAGCTTTTTAAAAGAGAACTTTTAAAAAGCTACGTTTTAAAATCTTGTATGCTTATGATCTCTTCTTTTTTTCACGAGCTGTAATTGGTTAATATTTGTATTCCTTTAATGCTATTTTTTCCTTATGTGTTCCTTTAATGGGAGCTTCAGTCACTTACATCAGTCGTAGTAACCTAAAAGGTGTAGCATTACACAGCAAAAATTTTCTAGGAAACTGGGAAAGGTAAAACGTGCCTTTCGATTTTTTTTTACTGATATCATATTCATGTTCTTCCCCTGTTTTTTCATCTGTTACAACTGGGTTGATGAAAATTTTAACACCTCTTAAAATTAGATAGGAGATCTTTAAATTGCTATTGTTGTAACATGGGTACTTGGAACGCAATTCCAAACCCCTTAGGTGTGAAAGTCATTGAATATTTTCATGTCTCGTTTTTCTGTTTTTGACTATTCAAGTTTATTGAAAAAAGAAACTAAGACGATATCCAAAAAGTGATCACTTCTAATACCATTTGAACATTTTTAAAAGTTTTAACGCTGGAGAGTATCCCATATTGTTTTTAGGGGTTTTTAAGAATCTTTGATTGACATTTAGAAAAAAAAAGTAAACAAAATTTTGTGTAATTTTATATATATATATATATATATATATATATATATATATATATATATATATATATATATATATATATATATATATATATTTGTTGTAAGTACTTCCTTTAACTGCGAAGCTAGAGATAGAGAGGTGTTGTTGTCGTGATAATGCTCTGCCTGTATGTGGAAGTTCCTAGGCACCGTTGTTGCTAGTTGGCCAGCGTAGATTGCATGCTATACAGGGGAGCTCTAGTGTGTGGGACAAATGGAGTTTTAAGGGTTTTTCCTGAGCTTAAGAACGGATTCATCAATTTTATGTTGTTCTTTTATGAGATTGTTTTGTGCTTCTGAATTGCCATGAGGAGCAAGTTAGTGTCTTGAATTAAGATTCAATGATTCTGAATTTTGTTAATAAGCTTGTTTATTTTAGGTGAACGAAGTGGCTGCCGTTATAAAAAATCTATCATGTGGAAAATTAAGTTGGACCGAAGTAAGAGCGAAGTATCCTGCCTTTATTCAACAAGAATAAGCTATCTTTTTTATCTGCACAAATGTTTAAGTAAAGATCTTTCATCATATCCTGTATTTTATTTAAGACTGAAAAATTTAAGATCGGTTTATACTCTTTATGTATACTTTGAGGTGACTAAAAAGGTGCGTACGTACATTTTGAGCGAAAAGGACTATTCTTACGTTTTGAAATATTCAGAGTTGCAGGGTTATGCAAAGCAGTTGAGAATAAAATTCATGTCTTTAAAAATTGAAGGTACCAATACCGGTTTTCGCAACGACTACCTCATGGGTCGTAGTCGAAATAGTAGCTCAATTTTTCAATTTTCTGTAGGAGAGGAACTTTTGAATCAGTCTCTGGGGGATCCTTAAACATTCAAAAAACTTTCAGTGACCATCCTAAATGTTTAGTAGCAAGAACTCTGTAACCGTTGTAATTTCCTATGTTTTTGCTTAGAATTTGGTTGACAATTTGTGGGGCATCTATCTCAGATAAACAGTGTTGTATATCATCCCCTGTTTTAGAAATGTTCCTGGTCGTATACATTTAAAATTAGTTTTTTCACTCATTTCAATTTATTTCCTTATCCTTCATTTCCATTCGTGAAATCCTCGATCGTATTTCTGATCAAAGTAGGATCTCAGTTTATTTTAGGCATGTTTTTTAGCGTTTGGGGAGGAGATTCCTTCGCACGAGTCTCATGAAAAATTACCTACTCTACTCATCCTCTCTTGTGCTTTGTGTCGTTCTGACCTTCGCAGACAGAACCAATATGATTAAAAAATAATAAGGCCCCAGGTGCTGATAGTCTGGTAAATGAATGTTTAGAATAAGGGGATTGGAAAGTTTACGATAAATTATTGACGATTGTGAATAGGAGTTTTGAGGGGGGGGGGTAACTAGCGGTTTTAGAAAAAATTTAATAAAACCCTTGTGCAATAAAGGTAGTCGGTATACTTTTAGTGAAGGTCCTATCCTTGTATGGTAGACCAGACAAATACATACAATTGGTTAGAACTGTGTACTAGAATAACATGTTTGCAGTTAAGATAAGAAGTGACGTTTATATCTGATTTCGTATTGAGTCAGGAGTTAAGCAACGTTGTGTTCTATCCCCATTTATATGGATTATTTTGATGGACTTTGTCCTAAGGAACACGGTGAAGGCTATGACAAAGCACAGAATCAGATGGGAAATTAAAACTACTAGATTTAGATTATGCTGATGATTTGAATGCCCTAGATGAAAATGTTGGCAAAATGAATTGTTTTTGGAGATTTAGAGAGATTTAGAAGATGGATAATTTTATGCAAGATCGTGGACCCATTCACAACGAAAAGATATGAGCTTGCGTAACTGTATGCGTATATATGTGTACATACACATACGCATATATACACGCTATAATCGAACAATGAGACAGCGTAACATAACTGAACGCGTATGTTTGTCTTTCTAAATTTAAATAATTCATCACAATATAATTTGTTGTCAGTTTTTATTTGCCTTTATCATTTTGTAAATTAGTTTCCTTAAGAAACACTTACTAGAGAACTAATGAAATGTTCCTCATGTGCATTCTACTATTATCAGTCTAATTTCTCCTTGCTTTCATGAATTACCATGACGTCATATTTTTTTATTAAGCCGTTTCAGGTTGTATAAACATATCACTACAGATAAAATGACGTCACTTTTGGTATAAAACAGCAGCAGCGTGACAGCTATGACGTCAATTTTACAATATATACGGTCATGTTCATTAGTTATTTAAAGATGAGTATCATTAAAAATTGTTGTATTGTTGTTGCAGTCTCATGTACTGGAATTGCAGTCACGTGGGTGATTAAGAAGCATAGAAAATCTGATATGGATGAAAAATCGGAGAATCTCAAACCAGTCAATGAAACTCAGAATGTTAATGTTCCAGCCTCAAAGGAGCCTGTTCAAATCCGAGTTGACAGTGAAAAACTGACAGACAAAAGCCAAATATATGATGCAATCAGTATGACTTGTGAAAATATATCACCTGCTGTAGAAGAAACTGTTGAGACCGAAGACAACAATGACGTAAGACCGAATCCAATATTCAGAAGGCTTCTGGCTCCTAACTGGCTAAACTGGCTCACTGGATTAGCTTGCTCGAGCAGTAAGTGTTTCTACCACTGGGTGACAAAAGGTATGCCTACTTACTCTATACTAATTTCTAAAACGAAATTGATGAGACGTGCCTCAAAAGAGCAATGTCAAAATACGTATATGACTGACGAAAGACCTCACAATGGTACAAGCAATAAGTCAACTGAAGAAACAATAAACCCTCAGAGACTAGCAGTAATTGAACAGGGAGATATTGTCAAAGAACTGACGGAATCTGGTGCTCCAGACTCTGATATAAAGAAGGCAGTTTCTGAATTGGATACTAGACAGAAAGTTCTTGAAGATAAGGAATTAGAAATAACACCGATAGGACTCGAACTCCTTGACCGAAATCGATTGGAGGATCTTTTGAAGAGAAGGTTCTTCTATAACAAATCTTTCGAAATATATGGAGGCATAGCAGGTCATTTTGACTTGGGCGAAGCGGGTAGTAATATAGAAAACAACATAATAGATGCATGGAAGAAATTCTTCATTTGTCAGGAACAAATACATCTAATGACATGTTCTTCTGTGACTCCTGAATTAGTTTTGAGGGCGTCTGGACACGTTGAAAAATTCACCGACTTCATGTGTAAAGATGTTAAAACTGGTGAATATTTTAGACTGGATCACCTCATCAAAGACGAGCTAGAAAAACGCAAAGCGGACAAAAGTGCGACAGCTCAAGTTAAAGCAGAATGTGCAAATATTCTTACCCGACTTGATGGAATGACCAAAGCAGAAATGGTTGTCGTATTGAGGCAGTTTAACATAAAGTCGCGTAATGAAAATGATGTGACTGACCCAGTAGAATTCAATTTAATGTTCAAAACAAATATTGGCCCAACGGACAAGAATCAGGGTTATTTAAGACCAGAAACCGCTCAAGGCATATTTGTCAATTTCCCCCGTCTTTTAGACAACTACAATGGAAAACTGCCATTTGCGGCTGGACAAATCGGGAAAGTTTTTAGAAATGAGATTTCACCGCGTTCTGGCATTCTACGAGTCAGGGAATTTACTATGGCAGAAATTGAACATTTCCTTGATCCAAGAAATAAAAGTCATTGCAAATTCAGCAGTGTCAGAGATTTGAATATTTTATTATATTCAGCGTGTGCGCAGATGGAGGGAAAACCATCAAAGCTGATGAAGCTTGGTGATGCTGTCGCTCAGAAACTAATTGAAGACGAGACCCTTGCGTATTATATAGGGAAAACTCAGCAGTTCCTAATTAAAGTCGGTATAAACGAAAAAAAGTTAAGATTTAGACAGCATATGAGTAAAGAAATGGCTCATTATGCTCAGGATTGCTGGGACGCCGAATGCCTTACCTCATATGGATGGGTTGAATGTACCGGCTGTGCTGACAGGTCAACTTTTGATCTCACTCAGCATTCAAAGGCAACAGGTGCTAAATTGAAAGCTCAGAGAAATCTTTCTGAGCCAAAGATTGAAGAAGTTGTGACTGTAAAGCTTCAGAAAGACCTAATTAAAAAAGAATTTCAAGAAATAACGAAGCTAATAGAACAGGAAATTGAAAAAGTGGAAAGTAATGTCATTGAATCGTCAATCAAACAGAAAGGAAAATATGATGTGACGGTCAATGACAAATCTTACTCAATTACTTCAAAAATGTTGGAAGTGAGAAGACAAAAGAAAACGGTTCACGTGGAAAACTTCGTGCCCAGTGTCATTGAGGCCTCATTCGGGATTGGGCGGATAATGTGGACAATACTCGAACACAACTTTAGTGTTCGAGAATGTAATAATAAAAAAATATTTTTGAAGCTTCCACCCAGAATAGCGCCATACAAGGTTGGAATTTACCCGTTGAGTAACAAACGGGATTTTATACCTTTTGTGACTCAAATCTCACAAGATTTAAATGATGAAGAGATTTCGAATGTCAAGATCACCTCAATGTCTGTAAGACATCTCTACACAAAAACGGATGAACTTGGGGTGCCTTTTGCAGTCACTGTGGATGAAACCACACTTAAAAAGCCCTATTCTTGCACTCTAAGGGAGCGCGACACAACGCTACAAGTTCGACTGCCAGTGAACGAAGTGGCTGCCGTTATAAAAAATCTGTGCCTTTGTAAATTAAGTTGGACCGAAGTAAGAGCCAAGTATCCTGCCTTTATTCGAAAAAAAGAATAAAATGTTTAAGTAAAGAACTTCCATTAAAGGAAAAATATTTTGCAACGCTGCTGACACGTTTAGTTTTTTTTGTGATTTTTGTCTCAAATCAGTAACCATCTGGAATAATTCATCCAAAAGGATCAATTGTAAGGTGGGATTAACAGTATCGAGTGACAGTCGGTAATAACCGGCAATTTCTTTGGGAAAAAAGTCTAGCATAGTTCTCTGATTACAGTATACATTCCACCAGAAGCCATGTGGTGCGTAAAGTTTGAATTTCACGCAATACAGTGTTCCGAGTTCTGCTGAATACACAAACATAGAGTGCGCCAAAAGATACTGTTTTTTGGTGAAGCCAAAAACCGTTTGGTGCCAAAAACTACCTTTGAATACGCAATTTGACGATCTCTAGTTTTTGGTTATTGAACTTAGAAAAATATGTCTGCCAAGTCTTGTACCGTCTGTATGAATTGATGCATGTCCATGGTAAAGGCATATCATGCAATTAGTCGTCAGATCAATAGGTGCAAGGGGCTACTTACTCTCTTTGAGAAAGTGTAGAGGTCTCTGCAAATAGCATGGCGTCGAACATAAGGCAAGCAAAGAACAGTGATTCCTATACGTCTCTGCAAAGTATTTCCTATACGTCTCTGCAAAATGGAATATAGTACTCTACTATCCTGGCCCTGCTGTGATAAATATCAGCTCCACGCCCCTTACAACAGAGCAAAATTAGATTCTGTTGAAAGGATTGAAATTTTCGATAGCCCCTTCAAAAATACCTTATAGCAAAATTATTGCAAACACAGAGGGGGCATTTCATGACTCTCGTGTAGATAGTGGTAAGATTGCTGAGGTTAGATCACAATTTGTTGAAATTTTGTTGGATTCACCTTCTGTTAATAACCCAAATTAAAAAAAGTTAAAATGAAAACTTGGTCTTCCGCGCACTACATAAAGATCATTCCAGGATTATTACGAAAGCCGATAAAGGCAACACTATTGTTGTATTAGATTCAGATGATTACGACAAAAAAGTCAGTTGTTTGTGCCCGCTTACAATGGAGAAATGGAGAAAAAAAAGCAGAGTACAAAATGAAATAAAAAAAGAAGAAAAACATGTTCAACACTGAAAATTAAATACAGGTATTTCATTCACAGAAACAGTTGAGTCAGCGGTGAGTCGTAGAGTTTACTGAGGGATCGTCTTGAGGCTCTCCTTTCTAGATCAATCACCTTGGTTGATGGATCAAGGATTCCATATATGGATGAGATCTCCATGTTAGAAAATCTCAGTGGAAGTCCCAGCAAACATTTTGCAAATCTGTAGTACGTGGTTCGTATTTTTCGACACTCGGTGAGGGACAACATTTCAGATGGCAGGAGAGACGACGGCGTTGAATAGTTTTGACTTAATATATCGATTAAATGACCACTTGCATTTGACAGCTTTTCCATATGCTGAGCGGATAGATTTACAGACCGATTCAGCCAACAAGCCTCTAGTTGACCTAGGCGTCTGGCCACACGTGATACCAAGGTAATTTAGGAACTGGGACTGCTGGATTGTGATACCGTCAAGGACAAGATTGGAATTGGTCGGGTTGGTGCCGCTAAAAACGACAAATTCGGTTTTCTCTATGTTACAAACGAAACTCAGAGAGGAGAGAAAGTAACAAAATGAAAAATAAAATCAAAAAGGGTGAAAAAACGAGGATTTTGTCAGCCAGCGAACCATGAAGATGACAAAATATAAGCAAATATTTCGACAAGGACCTCCGCCAAGTCGTCCTCAGTGCTAAACAAAAAAGGAAAAAAAAACGAAAATCTAACCTTTCGAAGTTTACTGTACAAAAACAGAACAGACACTTAATAAAAAACCAGGCAGGAATCAATGAAAAGAAAATTACCAACATGATTGGACAAAGATCTTTCGTCATGCGATAACTTTAGCTGGTCTACAATTTCGGTTTTCATTAGATATGCAAATAGGTTGTTTTAAGTTTTTTCGAATGAAAATATTGATTGAGTCCTTCAAGATTAAATTGTCGTAAATAGGGCTTAGTGAAATATCTCCAGTATCTCTATTTATTGCTAAATTTTGGTTCATATATTTTTTTTATCTCAATTACCTCTTTAAAAGTTTGTGGTACGCCATTAACAGTTGATATTAAGGTTGCCTCGTCAAAAAGAACCAGATGGGTTGGATTTACAAAAGTATGCGAAGCCAATGCCGAATCTAAGTTGTCATTGTCATTTTTTAATCTCAGGGACTTATCTATTGAAATTTTGTGCTCTTGCAAACGTTCACCGAGTTTTTAATGGTTCCTGCCAATGTAAAACTTCTCAGAAGAACACGGGATTCTGTAGACACCACTACCCAGTACAGGGTCTGCCTTATCCTTTCCTGAGTTAAAAAAATGTTCAACCTTTTGTTCGGTTTTGAAAGAAAAAGAGAGATTATGTTTATTTAAAATTTTTCCCCTGGGAACATAAAATTTTAAATTTTATGCCCTGGGAACATATAAGGTTTTTATAGAAAGCGCTGTCGTAGAAACTTCAAAAAAGGCTCATTCGATTGGAAATTTAAAGGGCTAGTGCCCTTCTTAATAGTCGATGGTGATTGGAGGGTAACTAACCCCCCTCTCATACCCATCTTTTCCCCCAACACATCCAATCAAAATTTTGAGATAGCCATTTTGTTCAACGTAGTTGAAAGTTCTGGAAGTTAGGTCTTTGAGGATGACAACCCCCCCCTCTCAACCCTCAGGGCAAGGGTTGTAAGTTATGCCCTGGGAGCATACAGGCTAAGGTTTTTACAGAAAGTGTTGTCGTAGGAACTTCAAAAGGGCTCATTTGATTGGAAATTGAAAGGGCTAGTGCTTTTTTAATAGTTGAAAATGATAGGCGAGCAACTAACGCCCACCATTTCCTCAAACACTTTTAATCAAAGTTTTGACATAGCCATTTTTTTTAACGTAGTGGAAAGCTCTGGAAATTAGGTCTTTGAGGATGACAACTCCCTCAGAGCCCTCAGGGCAGGGTTGTAATTTATGGCCTGGGGGCATATGAGGTGTTCATAGAAAGCGTTGACATAGAAACTCAAAAAGGGCTCATTCGATTGTAAATTGAAAAGGCTAGTGTCCTACAGTGATGACAGTGGTCAAATATGGCTCTGAAGCATGGACGCTCCGAAAAGCGGATGAAGATTTGCTAGATGTTTTCCAGAGAAATTGCTTAAGGATTGTTCTGGGTACCCGGCTGACTGACCGTATTTCAAACAATAGGCTATACGAAAAATGTGGTTCAATACCGCTTTCTAGGTCTATAATGAAAGAAAGGTTGAGGTGGTTAGGGCATGTTGTTCGGATGAAGGATGACAGATTGCCGAAGATTGTTCTTTTCGGCCAACCATCTAGGGCTAAACGGAAAGTAGGTCGTCCCCGTCTGGGTTGGGAGGACGTCATAAAGAAAGATTTAAAGGAAATGGGAACTTCGTGGGCGGGTGTAAAAAGGGAGGCTTTGAATAGATTGGGGTGGAGGAGGAGCGTGCGTAGCTGTGTTGGCCTCAGGCGGCTTGGTGCTGCGATGAGTTGTTAGTAGTAGTAGTAGTAGTGCCCTTTTTAATAGTCGAAAGTGATTGGAGGGCAACTAATCCCCCTCCCACGCCCACCCTCCCATTTGCCCATTATGTCTAAAAACTAAATGTTGCCTTAAGATTAAATCAAAATGCACTGACTGTTAATGCTAATTCCCAATAAGGCATCTCAGCAGTATCCCAAGAATACTGCTGGAATTAGGGGGGTTTTGCCAACCCTGGAGGCGTTGATATATGTTCTTCGGACAAAATGGCTCACTAATTACAAAATGGATATCTCACAATTTCAATCAGATGTGTTTAGGGAAAAGAGGGCGTCGAAAGAGAAGGGGGACGGGCTGGTTGCCCTCCATCGATTTTGACTCTTAAAAGAAAACCACAACTTTCAGTTTTCAATCAAATGAGCCTCTTCTAAAGTTTGCCGTTCTGCCGTTTGCCGTTCTGGCTAAGTGGACGCGCGCTGGGCTGAGAATTCGAGAATTCGGGTTCGATCCCTGGTGTGGTCAGTTTCTTGGTTTGGGACGCGGGTCAGTGGTGTGACCCTGTAAGCTTAGCCAGAGTCAACCAAGCTCTAAATGGGTACCTGGAGAAATCTGGGGAAGGTAAAACAGGAAGGGTTTGCGAAAGCATAGGTTGGCTGGCCCCCAGCCCCCCATTGCACTTCCTGGCTGAAGGGCCACGAAACGGAGATCAGCACCGCCGGTTTGGACCTTAAGGGTCTAGTGCCGCATCCCTTACCTTTACCTTTACCTTCTAAAGTTTACACGACCACCCTTTCCATAAACAACCTTATATGCACCTGGGGCATAACTTATAACCCTTGTCCCCAGGCTCTGGAGGTTAGTTTCAACCCTGAAGGCCTTTTATATGATCTTTTCACTATGTCGAATAAAATTGCTGTCTCAAAATTTCTATTGAGTGTATTTGCGAAAGAGGACGAAAGGGGAGGGGGTAGTTGCCCTCCGACCATTTTTGACTCATAAAAAAGTACCACAACTTCTGATTTCCAATCGCATGAGCCCCCTCCGAAGTTTATACGACCACTCTTTCCATAAAAAAAAACTTATAATAAAAGCACATTAAGACCCCCACAGCCCTGAGGGCTGCGAGGGGGTGATTTGTCAACCCCAAAAACTTAATAACTAGACCGTTCAATTATGTTGATCAAAATGGCTATCTCAAAATTTTGATGGGATGTGTTTGAGGAAATGATGGGCTTCGGGGGGGGGGGCTGGTTGCCCTCCAATCTCTTTCGACTATTTAAAAGGGCAATATAACTTCTAATTACCAAAGCAAATGAGCCTCTTGAGAAGCTTATTCGACAATTCCAAAGGTTTACAATGGTTACTAAAACTCAGCAAATGACATTTACAATAGGTCAAATATTGAGATGGCCTGTTGATATGTTCTCTTGTGATAGAGAATAGTCTTACATGCTTTTAATATGTTTATGTGTCTAATGACTTGAATAACATGCTTCTAGCCTTACACTCAGAATTGGCACTTTACGGCAGTGAGATTCAAGGGAGAAAATACTTATAAGGACTTTAAAAGAAAATTTAAGATGTTTAAAACTGAATAAACTAATAGTAATTAGATATTAAAATCAGAACGAAGATTAGAATAAAATCCAAATGCACCAAGGGATTATGAAAAGAAAAAGAAGTATAGGCTATCCAGAAATTTATTAAACTTTGCCTTTGTGTCGTAGTTATTTGTCATGCGAATTAGGCTCCTTGCAGAAGTATCCCACAGATAGTGTTATTTAAACTGATTTAGTAGGAACTCTCAAGTTTTCTATGGCAAAGATGGCTAGTGATGTAGGTTAGCAGTGTATCATCGTTTTACATAATATTGGTGTTGCAAACCTTTCTGAAAAAAAGAAACCTTAAAATAAATTAAGTTTCGTTTTTCACTAGACAGCTAATCCAGTAAGCTCTCTTTTTTACTTTACTTTTTAGATTTTAAAAAACCTAATCCGTTAAGAATAACAGTCTTAAACGTATTATTTATGAATAGGGAAATTTTAAGAATGCTTTAAAACTGTTCATTGTCCGGTTTTTGGAGCTTAACTGGCATAGGAGAAGTTCAGGGGATGAGATGTAAGTCTCCTTTCTTAATTATAGGAAGATCTTTTATGTTTCAATAGACTAAGCTTAGTTTAAGCTTAGACTAAGCTTTGTTTGCTTAGTTTGTATTGTATAGTAATCCAATTGGATATATGACCAGCAAAATTTAAAATACGCTTTAAACTAAATTTGATTTACTAGAAGAAAAAAACATACAGTTCATTAGCCTCCTTGGGTCCGGACGGCGATATCATGTTTAAATAAAAAGTGGCCTTATTTTATTACTGTAGGCGAATTTTACTGTGGTTTTTGACCAAAAAGATCTGTCATGGATAACGCCCTTTGAAACGTTTTTTATTTTGTGTTTTATAAAAACAAAACTAGATGATTTAGCTTAGAACATTAGGCAATGGTAATTGTATAGGTCTAAGCTTAAGTAGATTGCTAAGTACTATTTCTAGGACGCCCCTGTACCAAACAGGTTTTTTCTGGTAGTCCTATTCTACAGGTCATTACACTCTTTGCCAAGAGATTTACGCGATTTCAAAGTTCAATGTCTTTTTGGTGATAAAGCCAAACCAGCACGTCTTGTTTCATTGATTTTTTATTGCCGAGAGGAATCGATTTTTTGTGTGTCAGTCGATTAGAGAAAGTTCCGTGGTCATTCATCTGTAAGTTGATTAGTAGGTTTTTTTTTTTAAACTTGGCTAATAGGTTTTTAAACCTATTGCTACGAACGCTACATGCATTCCATTTTTGGAACTAGGAGCGAGATTGTGTGATACTATAAGATTGGTTTCGTTTCATGGGTTCATTAATAGAAGGACTAATGTTTATGAAAAGGGTAATTACTTCTTTAGTTTACGAGATTTGCGAATTTTTTTGCGAAAAGATATTTGCGTAGACGCTTACAAGGGACATTGCTAGAAAGTATTCAATAGCTTAATTGAAAAGTAACGATAGAATGACATTGTGACTTGACCTAGCTTTACCTCGCCGATGTGGTATTTATAATAAGTAAGTAACTTTTTAAAAATATTTTCAATTTAAAAATAATGGGCTTAAAAGTGTTAGGAGGGGGGGGGGGTGCAGAGAGGGGGGAGTTGCACGAGGGTTCAGTTAAAGGGGGTACAGTTGCACGGAGGGTTTCGGTTATACACGGGTTCAGTTACAAGGGGGGTTCAGTTGCACGGGGGGTATCCCTTTTTTTTTCGTAAATCGGGCTCCCTGTTTTCAAAATCGCTTTTTCTTCTGAGGGCTGGAGCATTTGGTGGCTAGATATTAAACGTAATGAAATTTAGCACGGAGGTTCAGTTGTACAGGAGTTTCAGTTATAAAGGGGTTCAGTTAAATGGGGGTTCTTTGTGTTAAATAAGTAGTTTTTGTATATTTTAAAAGATCTTTACGGGGATTGAGAGACTCAGGTGCCTAATTCCGTGTGATTTTTCTTTACTTGATGGTCAATAAAAACGAAATTTTTTTTGTTAAATAATTATTTTTTTTTTCTTTTTATAGATCTTTATGGGGATTGAGAGACTCAGTTGACTTATTCCGTGTTATTTTTATTTAATTGATGTTCATTAAAAACGAAATTTTTTTGTTAAATAAGTAGTGTTAGAATATATTAATATAGAGTTAATTGGAATGAGAGAATAATTAGCCTAATTCAGAGTGAAAATTAATTACTTGATTTTCATAAAAAACGAAATTTTTATGATAAATAAGTAGTTTTTGTATCTTTTAAAAGATCTTTACGGGGTTTGAGAGACTCAGTTGCCTAAGTCCGTGTGGTTTGTCTATACTAGGTTTACATTAAAAACGAAATTATGGTGTTAAATAAGTAGTTTTTGCATCTTTTAAATGAGCCTTACGGGGATTGAGAGACTCAGTTGCCTAATTCCGTGTGATTTTTCTTTACTTGATGGTCAGTAAAAACGAAATTTTATTGTTAAATAAGTAGTTTTTGTATCTTTTAAAAGATCTTTACGGGGATTGAGAGACTCAGTTGCCTAATTCAGTGTGATTTTTCTTTACTTGATGGTCATTAAAAACGAAATTTTTGTGTTAAATAAGTAGTTTTTGTATCTTTTAAAAAGAGCTTTACGGGGAATTTAGAGACTCAGTTGCCTATTTCCGTGTGATTTTTCTTTACTTGATTGTCATTAAAAACGAGAGATATGTGTTAAATAAGACGATAGTGTAACTATTTTAGTAGCTGTTCGGTGTTAGTTTGACTCTGTGGCCTAATTCGGTGTGATTTTTCTTTACTTGATGGTCATTAAAAACGAAATTTTTGTTTTAAATAAGTAGTTTTGTATCTTTTAAAAGAGCTTTACGGGGATTGAGAGAGTCAGTTGCATAATTCCGTGTGATTTTTCTTTACTTGGTGGTCATTAAAAACGAAAATTTTGTGTTAAATAAGTAGTTTTTGTATCTTTTAAAAGAGCTTTAAGGGGTTTGAGAGACTCAGTTGCCTGATTCCGTGTGATTTTTATTTACTTGGTTGTCATTAAAAACGAAATTTTTGTGTTAAATAATTAGTTTTTGCAACATTTAAAAGATCTTTACGGGGATTGAGAGACTCAGTAGCAATAGTACGTGTGTTTTTTCATTACTTGGTGGTCATTAAAAACGAAATTTTTGTGTTAAATAAGTAGTTTTTTTATCTTTTAAAATAGATTTACGTTTACTGGGATTGAGAGACTCAGTTGCCTAATTCCGTGTGATTTTTCTTTACTTGGTGGTCATTAAAAACGAAATTTTTGTGTTAAATAAGTAGTTTTTGTATCTTTTAAAAGAGCTTTACGGGGATTGAGAGACTCAGTTGCCTAATTCCGTGTGATTTTTCTTTACTTGTTTGTCATTAAAAACGAAATTTTTGTGGTAAATAAGTAGTTTTTGTATCTGTTAAATGAGCTTTAAGGGGATTCAGAGACTCAGTTGCCTAATTCCGTGTGATTTTTCTTTACTTGATGTTATTCAAAAAATAAATTTTTGGTACAATTAATTAGTTTTGTATCTTTTAAAAAAGCCTTCCTGTGTAGGAGAGAGTACTGCGCATATTCACACAGCATTTTTCTTTAAGTGGTGATTAGATAAAGAGACTTGGTCGTTTTCATTATTGAGTTTTGCTTATATTATAAGAGAGTTACGGGGTTGTGATACTCTGTAATGCACTAATTTTTCAGTAGATACACAAGATATCCAAAAATTGTTTAATTAAACTTTTTCTTAAAATTAGAAATTATTCAACTTTATTTATTTTTTTCTTTCTGTACATAACTTAAATGTCAAAATATGCTTACAGTTCTAGCAATTGCGCTCTGTGATTGGTCAGAGACATGATGTGACTTTCCCACTGGCATTCTATGACCGGTTATTGACAGCACTCTGTGATTGATCAGATACACTATCTGACTGTCCCACTTTTATTATAGGACTGGTTTTAGACAAAACCTAATCTAAATCATGTATTAAATCAGTATTTTGTACGAATTGGAACGATAAACAAAAAAGTCATACCTTTAAAAAAAAAAGTGAAGATGTAACATTTTAATACAGTGTGTTTACATAACAAGGTTATTGTAGCATTGAATGCCGAAAAAAGAAAAGTATTTAAACTTTGAAACAAGTACAGGTGGTAGCACTATTGGAAATGTATGCATGCAGTGTCATGACAGTAAGGAATTAAATTTCTTTGGAATACCGAAAAAATTCAACTCTTATGTTGGTGGTTATGCGAGATTGAGATCTCCAGAGATGATTGCACTCAAAGAGAATGCCAACATAAAAATAATCATTGATGATAGAGGACAACTCCTTGCTACTGTTGCAGGTAACACATTACCTACTGATACATCCAATCGTCACCTTTCAGGTATTAGCATTCAACGGAAGATCAATAAAAGAAAGGCCTACTCTTCTACTAATATCGTAAACCATATCTTGTCTACGTGCCGAAACTGTTACCTGTGTAAAAATAATGTGATAATAGACAGTGAAATTGCCAGAAAAATAAAAAGGGCATTGTCAGAAAATATCACGATGGAATATAAAGATGAATCGATGAAAAACAAAGCACCAGCAAACGTTACTGCCATTGGTCAAACAGTTATTGAACCAAATAATACCAAAGACGAAAAGCATATTGAGCCTTTTGATGAGACACCAGTAAAAATTGTGTATGACTCAAAATGGAATAATGATTATTCTACTGATTACGAACTAAGAGAAGACAATAGCTATAATATCAAGAGAGAACATGGTGAACTATTTTATGGAACAGATTCAAAATGTCCAAAGTTAATTGTTGATATTAATAATGTATCATAATATATTTTTTATATTAATATTCTACATAGCATTATTTCATTAAAAATATATTTTGCATTACATTGTTATGTGTTCATTATTTTTAGAGTACGCTAGCATATCAAACGTTGAGAATGTCTAATAAAACGTCGGAGATGTAAGAAAAGGAATTTGCATACATCTATTGTCAGACACATGTGTACAAATTTTTTCTTGAATTCAACTCCTGGATAAATAAAAAAAAGACATTTCATTCAAGAAATTATGACGAAACTCTAAGTAAGCTACAAACTCTTTCTTGAAGTTACCTCATGGATACACAATGCAGAAATTTCATTTAAGAAATTATCAAAAAATTGTAAGTAAGTATCAAATTCTTTCAAAAATATGTTAATAAGTTTAAGCAATAAATATCTTTAAGCATAACCCGTCTTTATTCTATAGAATAGTTTTATTCATTTCATTAAATTATGAAGAAATTGTAAGTAAGTAACAATAGATTTCTTGAATTAGCTTCCTGGACACAACACAGATATTTAATTCAAGAAATAATAATAAAATTGCAAGTAAGTAATAAAGTCTTTATTGTTTTTCCCCTATTGGATACACAATACTGAAATTTCATTCAAGAAATTATGAAGGAATTGTAAATAAGTAACACACTCATGTTACCTCATGGATACACAATGCAGAAATTTCGTTTAAGAAATTATCAAAAACTTCAAGTAAGTAGAAAATTCTTTATTGAATTCGCCTCCTGTTAAAATAAAAAATACAGTTAATTAAATAAATTATTAAAAAATTGTAAGTAAGTAAGTTGCAAATTATTTCTTGAATTTACCTGCTGAATAAACAAAAAAAGACATTTCGTTCGAGAAATTACGAAAAAATTCAAAGTAAGTAAAAAACTCTTTATTGTTTTCATGACTTATATACACGATGTAGAAATTTAATTCAAGAAATTATGAAAAAATTCTCAGTAAGTAGCAATTTCTTTCTTGAAGTCAACTCTTGGATACACAATACGGAAATTTCATTTAAGAAATTATGAAAAAAAACAATTTCTTTCTTGACGTCAACTCTTGGATACACAATACAGAAATTTCATTCAAGAAATTATGAAAATATTTGTTATTAAGTAACAAACTCTTTTTGTTTTCAACTTCTGGATATAGAATACTGATACTTCATTCAATAAATTATTAAAAAATCGAAAGTAAGTAACTTTTTTTTTTCTCTTTATCAAATACAATTTTCACTTAGCTACACGATGTAGAAATTTAATTCAAGAAATTAGGAAAAAATTCTCAGTAAGTAACTATTTCTTTCTTGAAGTCAACTCATGGATACACAATAAAGAAATTTCATTCAAGAATTTTATGACTTAGATACACGATGTAGAAATATGATTCAAGAAATTATGAAAAAATTCTCAGTAAGTAACAATTTCTTTCTTGAAGTCATCTCTTGGATACACAATGCGGAAATTACAATCAAGAAATTATTAAAATATTTGTAATTAAGTAAAACACTCTTTATAGATTTCACCTCTTTGATATACAGTACAGATACTTCATTCAAGAAATTTTGAAAAAAATCGCAAGTAAGTAACTTTTTTTTTCTCTCTTTATCACACTAAATTTTCACTTAGCAAAATGATGTAGAAATTTAATTCAAGAAATTATTTACAAATTCTCACTAAGTAAGAATTTCTTTATTGAAGTTAACTCTTGGATAAGCAATACTGAAATTTGATTAAATAAATTATGAAAAAATTGTAACTAAGTAGCAAATTCTTTCTTGAATTTACCTGCTGGACAAACAAAAAAAGAAATTTCGTTCAAGAAATTATGACAACATTCTAAGTAACTAACAAACTATTTATTGTTTTCACGAGTTATATATACGAAGTATAAATTTAATAAAAGAAATTTTGAAAAAATTCTAAGTCAATTTAGCAAATTATTTATTTTTTTATCATTTTGTATAAACAAAAAAAAACAAAAAAGACATTTCGTTCAAGAAATTATGACAAAATTCTAAGTAATTAACAAACTTTATTGTTTTCACGAGTTAGATATACGATGTAGAAATTAAATTCATGAAATTATTAAAAAAATTCTCAGTAAGTAACCATTTCTTTCTTGAAGTTAACTCTTTGATACACACTACTGAAAGTTCATTCAAGAAAGTATGAAAATATTTGTAAGTAAGTAAAAAACTCTTTATTAATTTAAACTCTTGGATATACAGTACAGATAATTCATTCAAGAAATTATGAAAAAATCGAAAGTAAGTAGCTTTTTTTTCTTTATCACAAACAATTATCACTTAGCTACACGATTTGGGAAATTTAATTCAATAAATTATGAAAAAATTTTCAGTAAGTAACAATTTCTTTCTTGAAGTCAACTCTTGGATACACACAATACGGAAATTTCATTCAAGAAATTATAAAAAATATATGTAAGTAAGTAACAAGCTCTTTATTGATTTCACCTCTTGAATATACAGTACAGATACTTCATTCAAGAAACGTGATTAAACACGTCTTGAAACTACATGCTATTTGTATGCCTTTCCTTGGCACCTTTCCAAACGAGCGGGGGATTCCCCACTGGTTCCTAAACAGTGCAAAAAAGTGAGCAGTACGAAAACTCCACGTTTTCAACCAGACTGGTTTTTTAGGGGGCCCATAATGTGTGATATGCAAATTAGTCCTAGATTTATTTCATTTTTTTAAGGTTCATTTAGACGAAGTTACGTGTGCGCACGTAACTTCGTCTAAATGATAATTTTTCAATAATTTCTTGAATTTAATTTCTACATAATTTAGATAAGTGAAAATTGTTTGTGATAAAGAGAAAAAAAAGTTACTTACTTGCGATTTTTTAACAATTTCTTGAATAAATTATCTGTAGTGTATATAAAAGATGTGAAATCAATAAAGTTTGTTACTTAATTAAAAATATTTTCATAATTTATTGAATGAAATTTCCGAATTGTGTATCCAAGAGATGACTTCAAGAAAGAAATTGTTACTTACTGAGAATTTTTTTATAATTTTTTGAATCAAATTTATACATCGTTTATATAAGTAATTAAATTCTTTAATGAAATTTCCATATTGTGTATCCATGAGTTGAATTCAAGAAAGAAATTGTTACTTACTGAGAATTTTTTACTAATTTCTTGAATTAAATTTCTACATCGTGTAGCTAAGTGAAAATTGTTTTTGATAAAGATAAAAAAAAGGTACTTAATTGCGATTTTTTCATAATTTCTTGAATGAAGTATCTGTACTGTATATCCAAGAGGTTAAAACAAAAAGAGTTTGTTACTTACTTACAAATATTTTCATAATTTCTTGAATGAAATTTCTGTATTGTGTATCCAAGAGTTGACTTCAAGAAAGAAATTGTTTTTTTTTCATAATTTCTTAAATGAAATTTCCGTATTGTGTATCCAAGAGTTGACTTCAAGAAAGAAATTGCTACTTACTGAGAATTTTTTCATAATTTCTTGAATTAAATTTCTACATCGTGTATCTAAGTCATGAAAACAATAAAGAGTTTGTTACTTACTTGGAATTTTGTCATAATTTCTTGAACGAAATGTCTTTTTTTGTTTATTCAGCAGGTGAATTCAAGAAAGAATTTGCAACTTACTTACTTACAATTTTTTCATAATTTCTTTAATGAACTGTCTTTTTTATTTACCCAGGAGACGAATTCAAGAAAGAATTTTCTACTTAATTAAAATTTTTTATAATTTCTTGAATGAAATTTCTGCATTGTGTATCCATGAGGTAACATGAGTGTGTTACCTATTTAGAATTACTTCATAATTTCTTGAATGAAATTTCAGTATTGTGTATCCAATAGTGGAAAATAATAAAGACTTTATTAATTACTTTCTATTTTATTATTATTTATTGAATTAAATATCTGTATTGTTTCCAGGAAGCGAATTCAAGAAAGCTATTGTTACTTACTTACAATTTCTTCATAATTTAATGAAATGAATAAAACTGTTCTGAAGAATAAAGACGGGTTAAGCTTAAAGATATTTATTGCTTAAACGTATTAACATATTTTTGAAAGAATTTGCTACTTACTTACAATTTTTTGATAATTTCTTAAATGAAATTTCTGCATTGTGTATCCCTGAGGTAACTTCAAGAAAGAGTTTGTAGCTTACTTAGAGTTTCGTCATAATTTCTTGAATGAAATGTCTTTTTTTTATTTATCCAGGATGTGAATTCAAGAAAAAATTTGTCCACCTGTGTCTGACAATATATGTATGCAAATTCCTTTTCTTACATCTCCGACGTTTTATTAGACATTCTAAACGTTTGATATGCTAGCTTACTCTAAAAATAATGAACACATAACAATGTAATGCAAAATATATTTTTAATGAAATAATGCTATGTAGAATATTAATATAAAAATATATTATGATACATTATTAATATCAACAATTAACTTTGGACATTTTGAATCTGTTCCATAAAATAGTTCACCATGTTCTCTCTTGATATTATAGCTATTGTCTTCTCTTAGTTCGTAATCAGTAGAATAATCATTATTACATTTTGAGTCATACACAATTTTTACTGGTGTCTCATCAAAAGGCTCAATATGCTTTTCGTCTTTGGTATTATTTGGTTCAATAACTGTTTGACCAATGGCAGTAACGTTTGCTGGTGCTTTGTTTTTCATCGAGTCATCTGTATATTCCATAGTGATATTTTCTGACAAGGCCCTTTTTATTTTTCTGGCAATTTCACTGTCTATTATCACATTATTTATACACAGGTAACAGTTTCGGCACGTAGACAAGATATGGTTTACAATATTAGTAGAAGAGTAGGCCTTTCTTTTATTGATCTTCAGTTGAATTCTAATACCTGAAAGGTGACGATTGGATGTATCAGTAGGTAATGTGTTACCTGCAACAGTAGCAAGGAGTTGTCCTCTATCATCAATGATTATTTTTATGTTGGCATTCTCTTTGAGTGCAATCATCTCTGGAGATCTCAATCTCGCATAACCACCAACATAAGAGTTGAATTTTTTCGGTATTCCAAAGAAATTTAATTCCTTACTGTCATGACAATGCATGCATACATTTCCAATAGTGCTACCACCTGTACTTGTTTCAAAGTTTAAATATTTCTCTTTGTCTGCATTCAATGCTACAATAACCTTGTTATTTAAACACACTTTATTAAAATGCTCAATCTTCACTTTTTTTTTTTAAAGGTATGACTTGTGTGGTTATCGTTCCACTGCTTAAAAAATAATGATTTAATAAATGCAATAGATTAGGTTGTGTCAATACCCAGTCAGATAATACCAGTTAGAAAGTCACATCGTGTCTCTGACCAATCACAGAGTGCTGTCAATAACCGGTCATAGAATGCTCGTGGGACAGTCACATCATGTCTCTGACCAATCACAGAGCGCAAGTGCTAGAACTGTAAGCATATTTTGACATTTTAAGTTATGTACAGAAAGAAAAAAATAAATAAAGTTGAAAAATTTCGAAGTTTTAAAAAAGTTTGAATTAAACACTTTTAGGATATCGAGTGTCTTTACTGAAAAACTACTGCATTACAGAGTCTCTCAACCCCTTAAAGCTCTTTTAAAATATACAAAAACTACTTATTTAACACAAAAATTTCGTTTTTACTGACCATCAAGTAAAGAAAAATCACACGGAATTAGGCAAATGAGTCTCTCAAGCCCCGTACAGCTCTTTTAAAAGATACAAAACTACTTATTTGACACAAAAATTTAGTTTTTAATGACCATCAAGTAAAGAAAAATCACACGGAATTAGGCTACTGAGTCTCTCAATCCCCGTAAAAATCATTTAAAAGTTACAATAACTACTTATTTAACACAAAAATTTCGTTTTTAATGACCATCAAGTAAAGAAAAATCACACGGAATTAGGCAACTGAGTCTCTCAATCCCCGTAAAGCTCTTTTAAAAGATACAAAAACTACTTATTTAACACAAAAATTTCGTTTTTAATGACCATCAAGTAAAGAAAAATCACACGGAATTAGGCAACTGAGTCTCTCAATCCCCGTAAAGGTCATTTAAAAGTTACAAAAACTACTTATTTAACACAAAAATTTCGTTTTTAATGACCACCAAGTAAAGAAAAATCACACTGAATTAGGCAACTGAGTCTCTCAATCCCCGTAAAGTTCTTTTAAAAGATAAAAAAACTAGTTATATAACACGAAAATTTAGTTTTTAATGACCATCAAGTAAAGAAAAATCACACGGAATTAGGCACCTGAGTCTCTCAATCCCCGTAAAGCTCTTTTAAAAGATACAAAGACTACTTATTTATCAATAAAATTTCGTTTTTAAATACCATAAAGTAAAGAAAAATCATACGTAATTAGGCAACTGAGTCTCTCAATCCCCTTAAAGCTCTTTTAAAAAATAAAAAAACTACCTATTTAACAAAAAAATTTCTTTTTTAATGACAATCAAGTAAATAAAAATCACACGGAATTAGGCAACTGAGTCTCTCAATCCCCTTAAAGCTCTTTTAAAATATACAAAAACTACTTATTTAACACAAAAATTTCGATTTTAATGAACATCAAGTAAATAAAAATCACACGGAATTATGCAACAGAGTCTCTCAATCCCCATAAAGATATTTTAAAATATAAAAAAACAACTTATATAACAAAAAAAATTTCGTTTTTAATGATAATCAAGTAAAGAAAAATCACAAGGAATTAGGCAACTGAGTCTCTCAATCCCCGTAAAGCTCTTTTAAAAGATACAAAAACTACTTATTTAACACAAAGAACCCCCATGTAACTGAACCCCTGTATAACTGAAACCCCTGTACAACTGAACCTCCGTGCTAAATTTCATTACGTTTAATATCTAGCCACCAAATGCTCCAAGCCTCAGAAGAAAAAGCGATTTTGAAAACAGGGAGCCCGATTTACGAAAAAAAAGGGATACCCCCCGTGCAACTGAACCCCCCTTGTAACTGAACCCGTGTATAACCGAAACCCTCCGTGCAACTATACCCCCTTTAACTGAACCCTCGTGCACCTCACCCCTCTATGCACCCCCCCCCCCGCATAACACTGTACAGCCAATTCTTTTTAAATTGAAAATATTTTTAAAACGTTACTTACGTATTATACAGACCACATCGGCGAGGTAAAGCTAGGTCAAGTCACAATGTCATTCTATCGTTACTTTTCAATTAAGCTATTGAATACTTTCTAGCAATGTCCCTTGTAAGCGTCTACGCAAATATCTTTTCGCAAAAAATTTGCAAATCTCGTAAACTAAAGAAGTAATTACCCTTTTCATAAACATTAGTCCTTCTATTAATGAACCCATGAAGCGAAACCAGTCTTATAGCATCACACAATCTCGCTCCTAGTTCCAAAAATGGAATGCATGTAGCGTTCATAGTAATAGGTTTAAAAACCTATTAGCCAAGTTTAAAAAAAAAACCTACTAATCAACATACAGATGAATGACCACGGAACTTTCTCTAATCGACTGACACACAAAAAATCGATTCCTCTCGGCAATAAAAAATCAATGAAACAAGACGTGCTGGTTTGGCTTTATCACCAAAAAGACATTGAACTTTGAAATCGCGTAAATCTCTTGGCAAAGAGTGTGATGACCTGTAGAATAGGACTACCAGAAAAAACCTGTTTGGTACAGGGGCGTCCTAGAAATAGTACTTAGCAATCTACTAGCTTAACTCATTTGACAGGAGTAGTGTCGAAGTAGTCAAACGAATTCGTCCTTTAGCATTATTAAACAAAAAAAAACAAGTTTTTTCAACTAAAAGAAAGGAGCAATATTAAAGCTTAAAACGAACAGGAATTATTATTTATATGAAGGGAGTTGCCCCCGCCTCAACACCTCTCGCTTTACGCTAAAGTTTTTTAGTACTTTCAAAAGAGCTTCTTATTGTTCTAATGAAACGACCCTTGTGTTTCAGGAGTCGTTCTCCTGAATTGGGACAAAGTTCAAACTTTAGCGCAAAGAGCGAGTTTTAATGTTGCTCCTTAATTTCAGTTGAAAAACTTTTTTTTATATTTAATTTCTGATCGTTTTTTAATAATGCCAGGAAATCAGGCTGCGCCTCCATAGAGAAATACCCCTTCCCGCTGGATTATCCTCTAGACAATTCAATCCAGGGAAAAATTACCCTGGACAATTACCCTTAACATCTCCACATATAAAATTGAAACGAAAAGAGAAAGAAAGACATAAAAACAATTTTGAATAGGAATTGTGGCAATTTCCCCCACTGTAAAATTTCCCCTGAAAAGTTCACCCCCTGGAAACTTCCCTTCCCACGGAAAATTCCCCAGTGGAAAAAAACAAGCAGAAAATTCGCTCCCCCCCATCCAAAAATATATGCATACTTCCTAATAACAAATACTATGCGTAAACAATGGGCGAATTTTGTAACTTAAAGACCTTTCCCTGGGGCTCTGGGGGGTCATTTTTTACTAAAAGATATAGCTATTCGGTTTTTCAACTATGATGAACAAATTGGCTATCTCAAAATTTTGATCAGACGATTTTGGGAAAAAAGGAGCTGGGGGAGGGGGCCTAAATGGCCTAGAATCCTTTTGGTCACTTAAAAAAAGCACTAGAACTCTTAATTCTGTTTGAATGAGCCCTCTTCCAATATTCTAAGATAACTGGTTTTTGAAAAAAAAAATCAACACGCATCCGTGATCTTTCTTCTGGAAAAAAATAGAAAATTTCACACTTTTGCGGGTAGGAATTTGTAACCTCTACAATAAGGATCTCTTATACGCTAAATCTGATGGTGCGATTTCCATTAAGACTCTTCGACTTTTGAGGGGGCTTTCCCCCTTTTTCGAAAATAATACAAATTTTCTCAGGCTCGTAGCCGTTGATGGGTAAGTAACACTAAACTTAATAAAACTTATATGTTTAGAATCAGTACAATAAGCCATTTCTTTTGATATGTCTATTGGTAGCGAAATTCCGTTTTTTTCCGTGTATTATCTTACTTAATGAAACTTATATATTTGAAATCAGCGTTGCCACATTTGAAAAACTGTTTGAAAATAATTCCATAAAAGAAGTTATATATATTTGCTTGTTGAAACTTATGTAAAATGGGCATAATTTTCTATTAATAAACAAAAGAAACCCGAAATGAACAGGAATTACGATAAATAATCAAGCCAAGCTTAAAATGAACATAATTTACAACAAGCAGGAGTACTTCCGTTGTTGTGAGATAATTTGGGGTCTCTCTTCCCTTAAAACCTCCTTCTCTATTCCCCAAAGGAAAATCCTGCTTCCTTGTCCTCACATTAGCGTCAGGGTGGACCTTTGAAGAGTGTCCCTAACCAGAACCATGATTGTAAATAGCGCTGCAGGGGGGCCTTGAAAAGTGGCACCCCTCGAGGAAATTTGCAATGGATTGTGATTGATGGATAAATTTTTATTCGATAGAAAAGTTTTGCTCGTTAAGTGGGCTGAAGAACCTCTTCCTAGCTACGTTATCCGATATTGGCTGCCACCTCATAGTATGCTAGTATTAGTGTCTTTAGGTATCTAATGCCTAAGGACACCATTAGAAGAACAGATTAGATTGGCTAACAACATTAGATTGGTATCTAATGCTGGCAATCTTTTAGTTTTTTATTTGTTTTATTCCCTTGGAGGTTTTGCAAGATTTTATTTTTGAATACAGGTCCTTTTTTAAAATAATATGATATTATTTCTTATGATGTTATTAAAAAAAAATAACCTATATTCAAAGCTTGTCTTGAAAAATCTTCAAGGGGATAAACAAAAACAGTTTGGCAGTATTAGATGTTAACAGTAAAAGTGACCCTAAAGGCCCCATGTGGCACCCCTGCTGCCACCTATAATTTTTTTGCACCCCAAATAAGGGTATAGCCTCCCTAGGGAGAAAACGTGGTTAATGGGGTCAATGACCTCTTTTTTCCAAAGGTCGATGTTGTTGGTGTGTCCGAGGTAATTTTCAAGGTCAATGTTATTGTTGTTGTTGTAAGTACTCGAGCGAATGTAATGATCTAGGTATAGTAGTTGTTGTTGTTCTGGTCATGCAAATGCTCTCGGGGAGTATAATGATGCTGAAATAGTATTTAATGTTGTTGTTTAAGCCAAATGCTAAGAGTGTCCAGGAAACAGTTAGATCACGTGTTTCCTTCTCAGCCAATCAGCGAGTTGGTTACATCCCCCTTCTCAGCCAATCAGAGGGCTTGTTACATATGTTTTTCCCCGTTACATAACAATTCGCCCTTGAGATTTCGTATATAACGGACATGCAATGTGATTAAATTATCAGAAAGTATTTTGACACAGTGTAAACAACTAGAATGGATAATATTGATGAATTAGAAGCCTTGGCAACTACAATTTACCATGTAAGTTCCGTTTTAGTACATTTTCAAATAAAATTATTTTCCTTGGACATCCTCCAGTATATTCAGCTAAAACGTAAATATATTCCTTTACCCCCAACCCCCCCCCCCCAAACCATACAAACATCATTATAATCAATGGAAAACATAAAATATATTCTTTTTACCCTAACCCCCTCCCACTTTTGTTTTACAACCCCAAATTCTCGCAAAAAGAAATAATTATCCTTTCGTTAAATTTTGGCCTTTCTCAATTGTAATCTTTTCTTTAACTGAGACATCCATCGCTCTGTTGTTATTAGCTCGCTCTGATTTGACACAAGACTCCAATGTGAGGCCTATAATTAGCTGTCACCCTTTTCCCGTGTGTTCACGCTATCGGTCTAGTCAAAGGGTTTTGTTTTGGCTGTCAAATTAAAACAGTTTTAAGCAAAAAGAGATTACTGTATATTAAGCTTGTAGTTTCGTAACCTTGCATTTGTCGGAGAACTGGTGAAAGAGATTATTTTCAAATTAAGTTTAACAATATATTTAGAACATTCTGTGAAAGGGGGAGGGGGCAAGACATTGCTTCTAACAGCTTCGTTGTAAGTAAATTATGTAACGGGGGAGGGCAATGCCTTCAATTCTATCGCCATCAGTGTAAAATGAAAAAAAACAGTGCAGGGCTAGAAAAGCCTTTGGGACTTGCATGAAGCTTATATTATAAATAAATTGAATAGTATTGTAACCTCTGCTTGCATAATATAGGCCTACAGATTGATGGGTTAACGATCTAATTTAAAGAATATATGCCGGAACATTTAATATTTTTTCTAGACTGTAAAAACAGAAACAACTACTACTATCCTATGGCTCTAGACTACTGATTGTCTAATAAAAAGTTTGATTTCTAAGCCTAATATATTTTTCGCGAAATTTTTACTTTTTGCTTTACTGAAAAGAGATAAAACGCTTTTCTAAACAAAATTATATGGATGAGGGTACTAACTTTCTTTCTGTAAAAAAGGGGCAAATTATTTTGATACTAATTTTTTCTGTTCTTTTTAAGGAAAATTATGAAGAATGCGTGCCCCCTCCTTCCAAGAAAGCCAGAGAGGGTGAGGCAGCCCCATCAGTGCCAGCCCCAATTCAGCCTGGTAGAAAACTTAAGAGAGAGTGGGTGGATAACTACAATGCCGAAGCTACGCAAGATCGTGAAATAGCCGGCCCAGCCGAGCAAGAACATAGCGCTGCCGCCCCGCCCGCCCTCCAACACACGTCACATTTATGTCACATTTATGTCTGTTTTCATGGACGGTTATGAGTGTTGATCGATTTATTTGATGTTTTTATGGTTTTTGTCAGTGAGAATGAAAAAACAGGAATTTTGTCACATTTAAGGATGACAACAGCAATTTATGTTCCTGTTTTATGTCTGTTCGTTGTCAGTGAGAATGGACATGCTTGACGCGAATCTTATGAGATTGTTTGGCTAGCCTGGCCTGAGAACTTGACTTACATAATCACTAGGGGAAATTATTGATTCACGAAGTGGGAATTAGGAAACATTAAGGTTTCTTTAATCTTTAGGCCTGAGGGATTTATTTATTATTGTTGTTTTGGACAAGTGCATGCTAGGGATGAATGTCAAGGTGTCCTGGAATAGGAAACCGGAAGTACATGCATCCTTCTCAGCCAATCAGCGAGTCGGAAACATCCTCCTTCTCAGCCAATCAGAGACGTGCTTACATATGATTTTCCCCATTACATAAAAATTCACCCTTGAGATTTCATATATAACGGGCATGCAATGGAATTAAATTATCTGAAAGTATTGTGACACAATAGAAGCAACACTGAATGTTATTGATGAACTTGAAGCCTTGGCAGCCACAATTAGCAATGTAAGTTCTGTTTTCATTTTTTATTTTCAAAATAAAATTGTTTTCCGTGGTTACCCTCTACTATATTCGGGTAAACCCCCCCCCCCCTATACAAACGCCACTCTATGATGTTTATGCTCGATAAAAAGCGTAAAATACGCTCTTTTTTTCGTTACGTAAAACCCATCCTTCCTTCCCCACTCTGTTTACGTTAATAATTATGTTTTTTATAAATTACATATCTTATCTTAATGCAATTTTCAACTTTATGTCAATCCCTTAAGATAGTGTTTTCACCGCTATGGCTTTGACTTGAAGATTTCTCGCAACTATTTAAATAGCTGATAATTACAGACACCCTGTTAAGGACATCCGGCTTTGGTAAATATACAAGAATTTGGATATCGGCTTAATCAAAAGGTTTCTTTGAGAAAGCTAGCTTTTTCAATCGAATTAAAAAAAAACAGATTCGCGTGAAAAGAGAGATTATTGTTAATTAACCTTGTGTGCTTACGGGCTTTGCATATTTCTATGTGGTATGGAAGAATGTAAATGAGTTATTTCCAAAATTAATGCCTAAAAATATTTTTAGGACTGTAGTGAAAGGGGGGGGGTTGGGGTTTGACAAGGCCTCGATTCCAACACTTCCATTGTAAGGTGAAAACAAACTGTTTCTTCGCGTGAAAAGTAAGGGGAATGGGTTTAAGAAAAATATACATTACTTTATTATGCGTAAATTGAATAGCATTATTACCATATCTTTCGGTGGGGGGAGGGGATATTTTTCCATGGCTTTTCTCAGGGATATTTTCCGTGGGGGTTATTTTCCTCGGGGTGTTTTTCTGGAGGTGGGGTAAATACCAGCTATCGTAAAAGGATATGGAAAGATAAAAAAAAACCGCTAATACTTTAAATGCATCAAACAAGGCATGCACACTGCAGATTAAAACCAGAAAAGAACAGAAACGCCTAAAAATAAGAAATTAGGCCGACTTATATAGGCTGGCTTTTGAACGGCTCAGTGAGCCGTAATTCTCAGATTCAAAAAAAGGATGCAATTAGTATATTTCACGAAATTTTTTACGTTGTGCTTTCTTAGTGATAAACTAAACAAAATTATATGGATGAGGGTACTAACTTTCTTTCTGTAAAAAAAAAGGGGCAAATTATGTTGATACTAATTTTTTCTCTTCTTTTTAAGGCAAATTATGAAGAATGTATGGCGCCGCCGCCCGCCAAGAAAGCCAGAGATGACGAGGCAGCCCCAATGCGGCCTGGCAGAAAACTTAAGAGAGAGTGGATGGATAACTACAATGCCGAAGCTACGCAAGATCATGAAATAGCTGGCCCAGCCGCGCAAGAGCATAGCGCTGCCGCCCCGTCCACCCTCCAACACACGTTACCTGGTCCTTCGGGCACCCAAGCCCAGACGGATTATGCAAATGTGAGCATTTTTTCCTACCTATCTATTTATTCATTTTTCAGTCCTTTTCAATTCCCAATATAAACTTATCTCAGCGAGATATTAACCCCACACCCCCACTATTACATATCTAAATGTAATTTTTTACAATGAAACCACTCTTTTCTCTGCTCCCCCTCCCTCGGAGATATCTAAATATAATGTATTTTTTTTGCAAAGAAACCACTCTTTTCTAATCTTTGCTATCGCTTCGATATCTCATAAGCGAATATTTTTAGGTAATTTCTATTAATAATCATTGCCTTTGAAACTCAAAATGCTATTTTTTCTAATCTTTACTATTTTCTATGCATTCACCCAAATCTCTTCGCCGCTATCTCATAAGCGAATATATTTCATGGGTAATTTCTAGTCAATTAATGCTCACCATTTGAAACTCAAAATCTCCTATTTTTCACAATTGAATATCACAAAGTTTTAAGAGAGAAGGAACTGAGAGATTATTCCCATTTATCTATCTGTCACATATGGATCCCGTAATTTGCGCAAGGATATTTTTAAAATAGCCTTCAATCTTACAAACCCTTGCCAATATTTTAGTGATGGGGAAACATTGTTGACAATATACTGAGTTAACGGTTTACAGCATTTTGAAGTTCAAACTCGTTCATCTAACCTCCATAATTAAACTCATGTGTTTACTGAACCTGTAGAACGGAATTAGAGAGAAACTTGGACTTATGCAGTCTAAACGAATATTTCAACTTTTGGCGGACATTATGTAAACGGCTGGGAGCCGCGGAGCCGCGGAATGTGCCGGTGGGTCCGGGAAGCGCCAGAGGAAGCGCCGCGGGCCCAAGAAGCGCCGCGGGTCAGGAAAGCGTCACAGGGGTGCGCCGATGGCCCCGAGAAGCGCTGTGGGGCAAGGTTAGGGAAGCGCTGGGGGAAGCGCCAAAAAAAAAACCGGGTCCGAGAAGCGCCGCGGGCCAGGAATGCGCCGCATGGGGATGCGCCGCATGGGATGCGCCCCGGGAAGCGCCGCAGGGATGCGCCGCAGGGAAGCGCCGCAGGGATGCGCCGCAGGGATCCACGGGCCCAAGAAGCGCCGCGGGTCAGGAAAGCGTCACAGGGGTGCGCCGATGGCCCCGAGAAGCGCTGTGGGGAATGTTTAGGTAAGCGGTGGGGTAAGCCCAAAAAAAAAAAAAAAAAAAAAAATTTGGAACAATGTGAAAAAAAACGAATAAATTGTCGCCTTGTATGTCATATATTAGATTATCATCAGTTGAATTAACCATATGTTACTAAGCAATAATAATCCAATTTTAAAAGCGGTAGGGGTGATTTGAACACTTTGAAAATAAGCTATTTTTTCATTTATAGATTGTCCTGGTTCCATACTTGCCATCTCCCCCCTGCTCGTCAGTTGGAGAAGGAGAAGAAGATGCATCTTTGGAGCTCCCCAACAATTCAACATGGGATGATAGCATTGAAGTACCTTTTAATATTGATGAGTTTTTAGATGATTTTCTTTTTAATTTAGATAATAGCACAGTTGAGCTGGTAGACTTGAGCCAAATTACCTGGAAAATTTTCTACTATTTAAAAAACTATTTAACTGGGACCCCTCCCCCCTCCTAACCCCACACGACTCCACTTCGAACAACTGAGGGGGAGCATTCGCCAGATATTGTTGAACAACTTGGGGGAGGGGATAATATACAAGAGGTGGAGGGGGGTGCAACTCTCCCAGACTTTCAGCTGTCCAACGGAATTTTATATAATATAGTTGTTTTCACTGCGACGTTTGGGGATCCTTTTAATACACTTATGGCGGGAAAATTTGTTTTTGACTCTGTAGAGATTGTGCATGAATATGTAGATAAAATTCGTACACTTCTGGAGAATCAAATTCAATTGTGGGGAGGTAGGGATTCAATTAAGGCTTATATTGTTTTAAAAGTGTTTTATTGAAATGAGGGAAAAAATGAGGTGTATTATTATTTTATACATTCCTAAATGCGTGTGGTTTATTCAAATTTAGAAAATTTTGGGGGGGTTTTTATGGAGTGGGTGGATCAAATTATAACGCATCTTGAGAACTATAATGAAAATGGGAGT
>NC_142809.1:32470274-32512140 GCF_049724085.1 Artemia sp. Qi Xiang Cuo
ATTGAGTAAAGTTCATAACTTTCAGCCCTCCCCTGGGGGCTTCGAGGGATTAAGTCATCCTAAAAGACATATTTATCATATTTTCGACCATGCTGAACAAAATGGCTATCTCAAAATTTTGATCTGGTGACTTTGAGAAAAAAATGAGCGTGGAAGGGGGCCTAGTTGCCCTCCATTTTTTTTGGTCACTTAAAAAGGGCACTAGAACTTTTATTTTCCGTTCCAATGAGCCCTCCCACGATATTCTAGGACCACTGGGTCAATACGATCACCCCTGGGGAAAAAAAACAAAAAAAAAACAAACAAATAAACACGCATCCGTGATCTTTCTTCTGGCAAAAAATGGAAATTCCACATTTTTGTAGATAGGAGCTTGAAACCTCTACAGTAGGGTGCTCTGATACGCTGAATATGATGGTGTGATTTTCATTAAGATTCTATAACTTTTAGCGGGTCTTTCCCCCTTTTTTCGAAAATCAGCCACATTTTCTCAGGCGCGTAACTTTTGATGGGTAGGACTAAACTTGATGATAGTTATTTATTTGAATTCAGCATTTAAATCTGATTCTTTTGATGTATCTATTGGTATCAAAAACCCGTTTTCTAGAGTTTCGGTTACCATTGAGCCGGATCGCTCCTTACTTACAGTTCGTTACCACGAACTGTTTGACAGACAAGAAAAACAGCTAACTAGGATTCTCTGCCGTAAAGAGCTAAAAGTAATTTTTTAAGGAGGGGGGGGGCAAGGATAATGGTGTTGACTGGACTTTATTTAGTGAAAAGGGGTAAAAATAGGGTTAGAAAAGAGCCGGTCAGGATTATCTCTATTCATAAGGTATTATCTCTTATCTCTATTGATAAGCCCTTTTCAGTAATTGAATGAATGAATTCAGCAATAATTTATATTCAAATCCATCACGCTGAGATATGTTGCACTAAAAATTTATTTCGGAAAATTTAATAAAAAGAGATAATGCAATTTTTACTGAAACAAAACAAGAACGAGCAATATCTTGAATTTCTTGCAAACAAGAGCATGGTTGGGAGTAACGCGGCAAATATTGTGCTGGCCTTCTTCCATTCAGCTTGTAGCGTAAACACATGGCCTGAAAAGAGAATGTATTATTGGTAAAGTTTCTTTCTCTTACATTAGGTCTTCATGGTAAATGAGATCTAATAGCCAACTGGTTGGCTAATCTAAATGTGTATATAGCCGACACTTTAAAAGCAAACTAGTTTGCTAATTCTAGGCTCTAATATGTATTAGAAACTTTATTGATAGCCAACTAGTTAGCTAATTTTACATTTGTAGGCTATAGAAACTGTATTGATAGCTGACTAGTTGGCTATTTTAAACTAAAGTTTATGTATACATTGGACATTAATAGCCAACTAGTTAGCTAAATCTTATCAAACAGTTCGTGGTAACGAACTGTAAGTAAGGAGCGACCCGGCTCAATGGTAACCGAAACTCTAGAAAACGGGTTTTTGATATCAATAGATATATCAAAAGAATTAGATTTCAATGCTGATTTCAAATATATAACTTTCATCAAGTTTAGTGCTACCCATCAAAAGTTAAGCGCCTGAGAATATTTGGCTGATTTTCAAAAAAAGGGGGAAAGAAACTCTAAAAACTATAGGACCTTAATGAAAATCACACCATCATATTCAGAGTATTAGAGAACACTACTTTAGAGGTTTCAAGCTCCTATCTAGAAAAATGCGGAATTTTACATTTTTTGCCAGAAGAAACATCACGGGTGCGCGTTTTTTTGTTTTTTTTCCCTCAGGTTTGATCTTGTTGACTCAGTGATCCAAAAATATTTTAGGAGGACTCATAGGAATGAAAATTGAAATTTTTAGTTCGCATTTTAAGTGACAAAAAGACGAGGGGCATCTAGGCCCCCTCCCACGCTCATTTTTTTCCGAAAGTCACCCGATTAAAATTTCGAGATAGCCATTTTGTTCAGCATGGACGAAAATATTATAACAATGTCTTTTAGGATGACTTAATCCCCCGAAGTTCCCAGAGGGAGGGCTAAAAGTTATGAACTTTACCCAATGTTAACATATAGTATTGGGTATTGGGAAGTATACAGTCGGTTTCAGGAGGTTTTTTTGCTGGTAGGGGGAGGGCAGGGGGGGTCGGTGGGTCGGTGGGAGGAGCGGTTCAGGACGGCCGTGGTAAGGGGGGCCGGGAACGGGCCCTGACGGGGGCGCCGGCCTTGCCCGCCTTAGTTATGGGTTATTGGGACGTATACAACCATTTTCAGGAAGGATTTTTTCGGGAGGGGGGGGCTAGAGGAGGGGGTTACTCTGGAGAATATTTCCGTGGAGGATGTTTCTTTGGGGTAAGGGACATTTCTATGAAGGGGGCGCCGGATTTCCAAGAATAATTTAAAAAACGATCAGAAATTAAATAAAAAAAAAACAAGTTTTTTCAACTGAAATGTAAGAAGGAATATTAGATAAACAGATAAATAACTTCAAAGATAAACAGATAAATAACTTAATAAACCGATAAACAGACAGACAGATAATAGCAGAACACAGATAAAAAATGAAGAAATAGAAAAAAAAATACTAAAATCTGAAATGAAACCACAAATTTTTGGAAAAAATGAGGAACCAAAGAACTAGGGAATACTAGAAGAAGAGAGGTAGAGGAAAAAATTAAAGGGACTGTTGTCATTAGTTATTATCTACACTTGGTGTGAACTTGGTTAATGATCATGCTCTGATCTTTCTATAAAGGCTACTTGATTACCAGGGATAGAGGAAAATACCTCCCTACGGGGTTTCTGAGTACTTTAAGACTGAAGGGTAAGTATAGGGTTTTCCTCTGTTCTAAGCAACGTTGCCCTTTCAGCTATTTAAGGAAGTAATAAGATTTAGTCTTTTGCTCATATAAAACACATGTAAACCCACTGGGTGTGTGATTTAGGGTGATGTACGTTAAAGTAAGAAACCGTGCGAGACAAAGGTTGGCTTAGTCGTTGACATTACTGGCTTTCCGGTTCCCTATAAGCTGGGCCGTACCTTTTTAGCATTTGGGTACGTTTTTTGTGTGGGGTGGGGGGCAAACCCCCCCCCCCCCAGTATCCCCTGGATAGTCTTGCCTTTAAGATTTTAGCTATTTGTTACACCAACAATATTTTAAATTAGTCCAGAAGACTAATAATATAATAATATATGATATACTATTAGAGATATGATTATTACTATTCATAACAGTATATGATATTCATATACTCTTATATGAATAAATAATATAAGAGTATGAGCCAGCTTTTGGCCATCCCTGTGTATTTGGGGATACGTAAGACATGCCGAGGTCCTCCGAGTAAATTCATGATATATGTTTTAGTATACTCTTATATTTTTATGTATTATATCTTATTGTATTATGATGTTATACTATATTTTATATGTTTTATTAACTAATTTACTTAATATTTAATTTAATTAGTTTATTTATTTATATATATATTGTTATACCTAATTTGCTATATTAGATTTTATTATATATTATATTTGTGTGTTATATTACATATATTCCTATGTATTCTCTAGGTGAATCATTTAGAGGATCCTAAAGCATTGAGTGTCGACTGGATTGGGAAGTATGTCTATTACATCGATGCTGGTATGGATGAGATTGGCGTTGTTGATTTTGACGGAAATCTCAAGCGAACAATTGTTAATGTTGGACTGGACCAACCTCACGATATTGTCGTGGACCCTCAGTCAGGGTAAGCTACTTATATTAGCAGAATTAATTCTAGCAGACCTGTACATGCTATTAATTATTTATTAATTCATTAATTATAATTAATTAACTTTAAAAAATTGATAAAAGACTAAATTCTAGTATACGTTAGAGTGCTATTCTCATTGAATAGACACTTTTTTGGACGAAATTTTTTTTTCTAAAGTAAATAAATATAGTCAATGGTGGTGTCAATTGAGGAAGCTCGGTCAGGGGGTTGCATTTGCCCCCTTCCGCCACCCCAGATTTTGGATATAGCTTTTTGGGTATTGTCACTGAAAAATATAATTTGTTGGTTTTTTCATTGGAAAAAACGAGCAATAATAAAATAGACCCCCCCTCCGAAAAAACAGAAGATTACGAATTAGTGCCACTGTCAGACATCCTTGTGCAGTTGCATCTCGAGATGGTGAATTCGATAAATGTGGTTACAAAAGAGAAACAGAAAGGATCTTCTGGACGTTTTAGTTCATTACACAGTCGCTATGGTTATTATGTACTTGCGTTTCTTTTTTTCTTTTTTCTTATTGCTCAGTTTACTTACGAAATATCATAAATGAATATATTTGGTTCAATGTTTCAGATATTTTTATTACTGAATAAGTCAAAATTCTTGTGTAGGGGATTATTGTCTTTGATGTTTTCCTCGGAAACCGAAATAAAACTGATGGCGGTAGAAAAATATGGGTTATTTTAGGAAAATTTGGAATATTTCTCAAATTTTAGTGAATTTGGGCTGTAGAAAAATTTAGCTAGCATTCTGTAAGTAACTGCTCCCTTGGAGAACGTTGGCCCGTGGCAGCTGGAACCAATGCAGGGAGTAAAGATATTTAAACAGTGTAAGATTAAAATGGTGGCTCAGGACCCTCCCCCCCCCGAAATGTTTGTCTGACTTGTAAAAAATGTAACAAAAATGGATATAAACAAAAATTATATGTGTTTTTTAGTTTTTTTTTGTGTACCCCCCCCCCCTCCCCCGAATTTCTTTTTCGAGTAAAACCCCCTCCGAAAAAAATCCTGGGTAAGGCATTGATAATAGGTGAAATTGTATTTTGTTTGAACCTAGCTCTAGAATCTTCCTCGCGTTTTTCACTTGATTTACGGATGTGTGAAATTTGGCATATTTGAACAAAGGAACTGTTTGACAAAGGAAGTATGGGGGATGGAAATTTTTTATAAAGTGGATTAGACTGGTAGGTGGTTTACTAATTAAGAGAATTGGGGTGTATCAAACTATACATTGGGGAAGGGAAAAACTAATGGAAAGTCCATCTTAAGCAAGGTATTTGCTCCTGCTCTATGGCTGGATATATTAATTCGAAGTTGACCCACTTCAAGGCTCTTTGCAATGAAATGAAACAGTTGAGGTACGAGCGCTTAAGTTTGAGGTACCACAATGAGTTATCAGTTGAAATATGCCACAGGATTTGTTGAAACTTTTGAAGGATAGGGATTTTGGGGTAATTCTAAAGACAGGAAATTGGGATTTTGGGATAATTCTAAAGACAGGAAATTATATGTCGTCGGTTTAGTTTTTGTAGATACATTTATTTATCTTTTTTGAATTTACGTTTTATATATCATTGTTGTAAAGTATCTGTAAAATAAAAGTTTTAAACTAAGTGTACTTTTGTGCAAACAAATCTGTTTATCTTTAGATAAATTAAAGGTTTTTTTTTTAATTGAGTTTTCAAGTTTTAAAGATTCTCTTGGTTGTTACAAGAGTAATCTGAAGGGATGGCTTAGTTTGTGGTCTGCACGTATACGTTTTAGCTGCGAAGCGATTTAAAAGTCGTCCCCCTGTTGGAGTTTGGGAGTATGAGGGTAACTTGTTTACTTGTCATTACTTATGCTGATTACATAGGCCATTTGCGCGTGAGGCTGGATAGTGTGTCCAATGGTGTTAATTTACAAAAATTCAGAGGAGTGGGGAGGAGACAAAATGCTTTTTTCAAAGTTTAGTGGGCTATTTGTTTTTAATTTTGCAAAGAAAATAGAAGAAAGATTTTTTTTTGGAAATATAAGGGAAGGCCAACTTCTCACACTTCTGATAATAAAATCAACTGGCATAATTGTAAAGAAGCTTCACTCAACTATTAAGATATGGAACGTCCCTCCAGCAGGTGTTTCCCTGAGTGTCGCAGTTCTTTAAAGGAATTTCGTTGGAATGTTGTTAGGAATTTCCTAACAAAAAATACTCATCTTTAATACTTTTTTTAATTTAAACTTTAATTTAAACTTTAGTGTCTTTAATACTCATCGTGCTCGAAAGAGTTGTACAGGTTAATTGTTTATTTGATTATAATGTATTTTGCAAACGCACACTTTCAAAGATAAATGTACATGTGTGGCACATTGAAAGTTCTAAATTTAATAACATCATCATATTGAAGAAAATATTTTTAAAACCGTTCATGAGAACTAAGGAAAGCCCACATTATTTTCTTAGGAAGTCCGAAAAAAATTCCAGAAAGTGATAATTTTTCATCACCTTATTTCTAACGATTTATTGTGTATGTCTTCGAATAAATGTTAATTGTTTATAATGTATTTCTCAAACGCATATGTGCAAAGTTAAATGTACGTGTGTGGCACATTTTGAAGCTTCTGGATTTAATAATCCTATCATTTTGCAAAATAGGCTGATGAGAACGCCTACGCTATTTTCTTTGGAAGTCCGTAAAAATTTCCAGAAAATATTATTCACCACCTGATTTTCAAATGTTTTATAGCGTATGTCCTTAACCCGCCCAACCCCTCCCCCCACATTAGACACATAAATTTTCCAAACGTCGAGATGAAAATTTATAAATATAAATAATAAAATTTTTGTTATTTAAATCAGTTCGGCCGGTGAGTAATAAAAAAAATCTTTACTAGTTTTTAATTTCAGGAATAGGAAAAGTTTATTTCTTATTCCACATATATGTTATTTTAGGCTGATGTTTTGGACAGATGTTGGTGCAAGAGCCAGAATAGAAGTGGCTTCAATGGATGGTAGTGAAAGGAAAACCCTTGTTGGCACCTCTCTACTGTGGCCAACTGGCTTAGCAGTTGACTATCCTGGCCGGCGTCTGTATTGGGCTGACCCAAAAACAGGCTCACTAGAAAGTATTCGGACTGATGGCACTGAAATAGTTCTTATTAAAAGATTCAGGCTACGTAAGTCATCTATATTGTCTAGGTAGATAAATAAAAATAAATGATAGTATGATCCGTAAACGTAGAAGGGAGATCGTCAATTTACTCGCCCCCCCCCCCCCAAGAACTATCTTCTGAATTTTGCGCTGAGAAAATCTATGCAAAATACGTTTAAATTCTGAAAACCCTCATGTCCGGGTGTACAACGTAATTTTAAGAATTATTCGTGCTTCCAACTCCTCAAGGGGGTGGTATCTTTCAGTTTCATCCTAGGTGTATAATTTTTACTTGTGGTGAGAATTCAATCGTTCTCCAAAGACTGACAAAATATATGGCTGGATAGGGCTTGACAGAAACTTTGGAAGCTCACCCTTATATGTATTTTGGGAAGGTTTTTTTTTTCATAATATCGCTAATCTTTGGCATTTTGAGTTTGTGTTATAAATTGTTTTCTATCTTTCATCAGTTTACCAGTACAGATTACCCCCCAATTACCTTCAGTAAATACTTTGCTCAAGTTACCTGATAAAATAATTCTGGAAAATAGTTTTACTTACTGGAATATTTTATTTATTTTTTATTTACTGACATTTTATTTTACTCTTCTTTGGGATAAATGAGCCCAACAACCTCTATATTTAATGGTAAGAATGGGAACTTCCTACTTTGTGCTGTTAGTTGAAAACCTCTTGCATTTACTACACTTAGGCAATGAGAAAAAAAGAAAAGCTGTGAGATGCGTGTCGTTTGCTCGGCTATTACAATTTGTGCACGCAGGGTTGTCATGCACAATTATTTCATCATTGTAAATTCCAATGTACCACTTTCCATTAAGTTCGTCATTGATAAATTTAATCGTGTCTGGAGCAGTTAACTGGACCGAACCAATAACCAACAAATTTATCACTTTGACTGAACCAAGATCGGTAAAAGTGATAAATTTGGGTCAAAGTAGTATATTCAATTTTGTTAGGTGGCCTTGTTTGTATTGTGACCCATTAGCAATTATTTTGTCTCTAGATAGAAAAACCCTTAACGTTTAGTCGCATACCACGGACAAGTTATTATATCTTTTTCAAAAATATATAATAAATATTTTAGACATATGAAATATATGTACAGAAATATATGTACTATATATTTTGGCAGGCCATGTGTCTCTAGTTCAATATATGGAACTGATAAATGTTGGTGATTATCTTGCTTTGTTTTATTATCAGCAGCTTTGCTAACACGAGCTAATATTTCGGAAGAATTGGTGAAACTTAAGAAACTAACGAAACTTGAAAGCTCTGAGTTACGCTTGTAGTGTTTTGCGTACTATTGACATTTTCCGTGGTGCCTTTCGTTATTGGTGTTCGTAAAACGTACGAACTTAGAATCGAATTGTCTGTTGATGGCACATTTTGTCTGTTGATTACTCAACCGACCATGAGTAATTTGACCATTTATAATTATTCTAAAAAATTATAGCATAAATAGCAGTTTATAGTGATTTTTGGCAATTAGGTTTGCGCGAAACAACTTTTTTTTTCATTTGGGAACTATTAAACAAAAGTGGGACCTTTACATATGCTTTCTGTTATTATTAAATAAAAAAACAAGTTTTTTTAACTGAAAGTAAGGAGCGACATTAAAACTTAAAACGAACAGAAATTATTCCGTATATGAAAGGGACTGTCCCCTCCTCAACGCCTCGATCTTTACGCTAAAGTTTTTTACTGTTTTAAAAAATAAAGTTGTCAGACAGAGTCAAACTTTAGGGTAAAGAGCGAGGCGTTTAGGAGGGTACAGTCCCTTTCATATACGGAATAATTTCTGTTCATTTTAATTTTTAATGTCGCTCCTTACTTTCAGTTAAAAAAACTTGTTTTTTTTATTTACTTTCTGAACGTTTTTGAATAAATGCAGGTTTTGATCTTGGCTCACCGTACATGAATAATTAAAACAAAATTTTCATATTAATTTACTTTTATTTTGTTAAACGGCTTTTTCGAAACTTGTTTAATTTTATTTACGAACGTTTTTATTAGTAATAAATATACGTAACTTATGAATTAACTTACGTAACGAACTTCTATATTCATATATTTTTAAGTTGTTTATTAGGGGATTCGCCCCCTAGTCAATACCTTGCTCTTTAAGCGAAAGTTCGAATTTTGGTCCAATTCTTTAAAAATGACCGCTTAATCACAAAGGCCGTTAATTAGAATAAATAGCTCTTATGAAAGTACTAAAAATCTTTGGCTTAAAGAGCGAGGTATTGACTACGGGGTGAACCCAGTCATATATGTAATATTTTCTGTTCGTTTAAAGTTTCGATGTTGCTGCTATTGCAGTTGAAATACTTGTTTTTTTTTAATATTAAATTTCTGATCTTTTTTTAAATAATGCTGGGAAGTCCGATGTCCCCTTCATAGCAATTTTCCTTCCCCCATGAAAACTTCCTTCATGGAAATACCCTCCCACATAACCCCCGACCCACCCCCCCCCCCACTACCAGGAAAAATCTCCCCTGAAAACGTCTGTATACTTCCAAATAACCAATACTATATGTTAACATTGGGTAAAGTTCATAACTTTCAGCCCTCCCCCGGGAGCTTCGGGGGATTAAGTCATCCTAAAATACATACTTATTATATTTTCGAACATGCTGAACAAAATTGCTATCTCAAAATTTTGATTAGGTGACTTTGGGAAAAAAAGGAGCGTGGGAGGGGGCCTAGTTGCCCTCCATTTCTTTGGTCACTTAAAAAGGGCACTAGAACTTTTAATTTCCATTCCAATGAGCCATCCCCCAATATTCTAGGACAACTGGGTCGATACAATCACCCCTGGGAAAAAAAAACAAATACCCACGCACCCGTGATCTTTCTTCTGGCAAAAAAATGCAAAATTCCACATTTTTGTAGATGGGAGCTTGAAACCTCTACAGTAGGGTTCTATGATACGCTGAATATGATGGTGTAATTTTTATTAAGGTTCTATAACTTTTAGGGGGTCTGTCCTCCTTTTTTCGAAAATCAGCCAAATTTTCTCAGGCACCTAACTTTTGATGGTTAGAATTAAACTTGATAAAACTTATATGTTTGAAATCAGCATTAAAATCTGATTCTTTTGATGTATCTATTTGTATCAAAATACTGTTTTCTAGAGTTTCGGTTACCATTGAGCCGGGTCGCTCCTTACTTACAGTTCGTTACCACGAACTGTTTGATTGCTATTTCTGTTATTATGATTTGTTTTTCCTTAGGAGATGACAAAAATATATCAGATACGCGTTTTAACCATGTCTCTCTTATTCTCTCAGAATTGTAATAATTTTTACCCCGCATTATCAATAGATAAAAATGGTATTGAGTTAAAGATTTTTATCCTATTTGGATAAAAAAGAAATCTTTTAACCAAAAGCCAGTTTGGTTTTAGATCGGGTCGCTCTACTTAACAAGCAGTTGCAGCCGTTTTGCTCAAAATTAATGATTCACTGAATAATGGTAATTATGTATCATACATTTTATACGATGTAAAAAAAAAAAAAACAATTGATACTCTGAATTATTCCATTTTGTTTGGAAATTTGAATAACTCTGGAATTCATGGAAGAGAATTGGATTTAATAAAGTCATATCTATGAAATCGCGGATTCCAGGTTGAATTCCAAGGTCATCTGTCTCAGCGTAACTCCCTGGATGATATTGGAGTGCCCCAGGGGTCTATACTTGAACCGTAAATATTTTTCATACATATAAATGATCTCCCTAATTGTTTCAAACACTTCGTGGTAACGAACTGTAAGTAAGGAGCGACCCGGCTCAATGGTAACCGAAACTCTAAAAAACGGAATTTTGGTACCAATAGATACATCAAAAGAATCATATTTTAATTCTGATTTCAAATATATAAGTTTCATCAAGTTTAATCCAACCCATCAAAAGTTACGCGCCTGAGAAAATTTGGCTCATTTTTGAAAAAAAGGGAGAAAGACCCCGTAAAAGCTATAGAACCTTAATGAAATTCACACCATCATATTCAGCGTATCAGATAACCCTACTGCAGAGGAATCAAGCTCCTATCTACAAAAATGTGGAATTTTGCATTTTTTGCCAGAAGAAAGATCACGGGTGCGTGTTTATTTGTTCGTTTTTTTTCCCCAGGGGTAATCGTATTGACCCAGTGGTCCTAGAATATCATAAGAGGGCTCATTGGAACGAAAATTAAAAGTTCTAGTGCCCTTTTTAAGTGACCAAAAAAAATGGAGGGCAACTAGGCCCCCTCCCACGCTTATTTTTTTCTCAAAGTCACCCAATTAAAATTTTGAGATAGCCATTGTGTTTAGCATAGTCGAAAACCTAATAAATATGTCTTTTACGATGACTTAATCCCCCACAGTTCCCAGGGGAAGGGCAGCAAGTTATGAAGTTTGCCCATTGCTTACATATTGTATTGGTTATTGGGAAGTATACAGACATTTTCAGGAAGAATTTTTTTCTGGTGGGGGGAAGGGGGGCTGGAGGAGGAGGTTACTCGGGAGAATCTTTCCGTGGAGGATGTTTCTTTGGGGTAAGGGACATTTCTATGAAGGGGGCGCCGGATTTCCAAGCATTATTTAAAAAAACGATCAGAAATTAAATTAAAAAAAACAAGTACTTTCAACTGAAAGTAAGAAGCAACATTAGAACTTAAAACGAACAGAAATTATTACGTATATTAGGGTGTTCTCCCCCAAGTCAATACCTCGCTCTTTACGGTACAGTTTTTTTTTAGTGCTTTCAAAAGAGCTATCTATTCTAATTAAATGGTCTGTGTTATTCAGTGGTTTGTTAATTAAATTTTTTTTTTAACTTTTAACGTAAAGAGCGTGGTATTGACTAAGGTGAGAACCCCATCATATATGTAATAATATATACGTAATAAAAAAAAACAATAAAAAAAAAAAAGCGATACGGCTCAATAGTAATCGAAAATTTTAAAAACGGAACTTTGATGTCAATAAATGTATCAAAAGAATGGGCTTATTGTGCTGATTCTAAATATATGAATTTTATTAAGTTTAGTATTACTCATCAAAGGCTACGAGCCTCAGAAAACTCACCTGATTTTTTAAAGAGGGGGGAAACATCCCCTAAAAGTGAAAAGTTTTTAATGAAAATCACACCGTCAGATTCAGCGTATCAGAAAACCCTATAACATAGGTTTCAAGATCATATCTGCAAAAATCTGCAACTTTATATTTTTTGCCAGAAGAAAAATATACGAATATAGAAGTTCGTTATGTAAGTTAATTTGTAAATTACGTCAGAGCCAAATTTAGAGACAGCCATTTCGCAAAAGAAAAGTAAAATTTTTATGCAAATTTAGTTTACTTATTCAATGACGGTGAGACAAAATAAAAGCTGCATTAACTAAAAAACGATCAGAAATTAAATAAAAAAAACAAGTTTTTTAAACTGAAAGTAAGGAGTAACATTAAAACTTAAAACGAACAGAAATTATTCCGTATATGAAAGCGGCTGGCCCCGCCGCCCCGCCTCGCTCTGTGCGCTAACGTTTGACTCGGTCTCACAACTTTATTTTTTAAAACAATAAAAAACTTTAGCGTAAAGAGCGAGGCGTTGAGGAGGGGACAGCCCCTTTCAAATACGGAATAATTTCTGTTCGTTTTAAGTTTTAACGTCGCTCCTTACTTTCAGTTTAAAAAACTTGTTTTTTTATTTAATATACTATAAGGATAGCCTAGTAGTAATGTTTGCAGATGATACAGTGGTATCTGCTGAAGCTAAAACCTCTTCATTACTGATCTTATTGGCGTCTGAATTGAATTCAGCTATCCATTGTTTTTCTCGCAATCGTTTAGTCCCGAATTTCTCTAAGACAGAATGTATGGTTTTTTGGGAGATCGAATCAAGGAGTTGCTAAAGTTGGGATTGATGAGTTAGTTTTTTCTGGGTGTAGAATTAGAAGGGTTAAGACTTATACGGGATTATTCTTGATGATATTTTATCTTTCCGTAGTCATTCTGACCATCTCCGTATAAAATTAGCCCAAAATCTGGGATGTTTACATCAATTAAAGTATCTTTTTCCCTTTTCAATTATTAAAATTCTTTATCATTCTTTAATAGAATCATACCTAAGATATTGTCCCATTATTTACCTGAATACATTTCTTAATCATTTTAAACCCCTCCAGACATTGAAAAATAAAGCCGATCTTTGGTTTTTTCTTTCATCGTTCTGTACGACTTCAAAGTCTATCTGAAACAAAAACTTTATTTTTTAACAAAAACAAATTTTTTTGTTTTTATTTCTTCATATATTAAACCTTAGTCAACTTAAGGATTTACAATTATCGCTCTGGCATTATGATATTCAGTCTCCGGCGAGTTATTTTTATGAGTCACATATTCTTGTCAACCCCTTGGTTGAAGTGCCCGTATCCGGTCCTGCAACAAGTAGGCCTACAAGTGCTAGTTACTTACCTGAATACGTTTCATACCATTTCTTCTTTGTATGGCCAGTCTTTAGACTCATTTTAAAGGATGTCTGGGGTTTTTGTTTAAAGTTTACCAATAATGATAAAATGCTTGCAGTTTAGGAGATGGGGAATTTGAAGAAACTGTAAAACGTGTCAAAAAGGCAGTGGTGATTAGATCAATAATTTCTGGAGATTTTCTGTATTTCATAAGAAAATAATGTTGGCTTTTTTTGGCTTTCATGGGCCTATTTAAAAAAAATATCCATTTTATTTAACTTGTTAATGTCATTAAATGTCATTGGTAAATAAAATTGATTCGTAAATTAATATCCAATAATGACACAAATATTGGGAATGTGGGGCGGAGGAATTTGAAGGAATTGTAAAACGTGCCAAAATCCGGTGGTAAAAGATTATTAATTTCTGGAAATTTTCCAGTTTTTTAAGAAAATAATTTGGCTTTTCGTGGCTTTTATGGGCCTATTCTGAAAAATTTTTCATTCTCTTTAACTGGGTAATGTCATTAATTGTCATTGGTAAAAAAAATTGATTCGTAGATTAATGTTATTGGTAAATAAAATTACCAGTAATGTAAAAAAGATTGGGAGTGTGTATGGGGGGGAATTCGAAGAAACTGTAAAACATATAAAAAAATCCGCTGGTGAAAGATTACTACTGTCTGGAGATTTTCTGGATTTTCTAAGAAAATAATCTCGGCTTTTTTTAGCTTTCATGGGCCTATTTAGAAAAAATTTCTATTCTCTTTAACTTGGTAATGCCATTGAATCCACTGTCAAAATGTACAAAATATGTACATTTACTTTGTCATTGGTGTGTTTGTGCAATATATTGTTAAAAAATCTTTTTTAATTTTTTTTTAATTTTTATTTTTTTTTTAAATTTGTTAAAAAATTGTTTTTTTTCTTTTTTTAGAAGAAGATAAGCCATACAAGCTTGATGTTTTTGAAGATTATATCCACTTGGTTACATATCATTCTCACACGATTCTTCAAATGAATAAATTTGGGCATGGCAATGTCACGACCCTTGTTGTTGGTATGAATAAAGTATTCGATATTGTTCTTGTCCAAGAAAATAAGCAATCTGCTCAGGGTAAGTATATTATTTTTTTGTAGGGGGGGTGTAATTCTGAAAATTGCTATGTAGACGCAAAATTATCCGAATTTTTAATCAATTTGGTATAAGAAATGTAAAAAAACAAATCAGGTAAATCAGGAATAGATCAAATTGAAGAAGTAGTGTAAGGCACCGAGAAAACTGATTGAGTGATTGATTTTACTTAAGTAATTAGCCTAGTTTTAGCCTAATTTATAGAATTATACTTACCTAATTTATTGTAGGCTAACTAGCAAGGAAAGTTGATGCAATAAAAATGTAAAAGTAGGATAGCCAAGACCCAGGATATTTCAGTTAAAAAAAAGGGATTTCAGTAGAAATCCCAGGGCTTTTGAAATAAGGAACCTAAGGCATTTTTGCGGTTGAAAAAAGTTTTAAGAATAAAAAACCTTTGAATATGGTCAGGATACTTGAGATCAGGATAGTTGACATTAGTTGACATCGTTAAGTTTATGTTGACATTATCAGATTGACATTGTCATTATTGACATTAAGTCAGCTGTTAGGTGCCCCACTCAAAAGGTGGGTGATTTTAAAATTTGCGGGAAATAAGCTATATTGCTATATCTTTTCCAAAATATTTGTCTAAAGATAGTTTAGGGTATTCGTTTAGTGTTTGAGCTCCTTTAATCTGACGGTTTAGATCCATAACAAAAGATTTTTAGGTGTTTCTGTCACGTTATGCGGATGATAGCTTACTGAAAATTGCAGGTTTTACTAATCCAGCCAGGGTAAAACAAATAGCAAGATGTCGTAGAAATAGGAGGGGGGTCAAAGATTTAGAGGGTCAAATATCAAAAGAAAAGATTTAAGGAAAATGAAATCTTTATGGGATGGAATTTAGAGTTAAGCTCTGAAAAGTGTGGGGTGGAGCAAAGGAGTTCACAACTGCTTTAGGTCAATTGTTGGAACTATGAGCTGTTAATAGTAGTATTACCAGGTCGGATCAATCGGCTACCGAAAATACCAAAGTTACCAAATTCTGTTTAGTATCACCTAATTATGGTTTTGTGTTAGGATATAATAAAAGGTCATTCGTCTTCAACATAATCAGTAGTTTTCAGCAATATTATCGACAAATCAGTAATTTAATTCAACGGATCAGCAATATAGTCAACACGTCTTCAATATAATCAGCAGTCCAGTTCAGCATTTCATAGGGTTCATAGAAATATTTCGTATTTCTGTATCTCAGGGCCGTTCTTTTACTCATCTGTGTGCTAAGATCTCACATCTTTTGACAAAGAATTCTTAAAATTGAAATCTTAGCACTAAGATCTTACATCTTAAAGCGTTCTTTTGCAAACGTCTTTCACCATTCTGCTCTGATCAGCAGTCTAAGAACAATGATCAGTATATCATCAAAGTTCTCTCATCAAAGTTCTGTATGGCAGAAAGATGGCGTCCTTCACACTTTTTGCTGACATCAGTGAGCTGTAAGATCTTAGAATAAAGATGAGTTAAAAGAACGTAAATTTTTGCAGACAGACGTGAGATCTTATATTAAGATCTTAGTGCAAAAGAACGGCCCTAATATTTCATAAAAATATTCAATATTTCATAGAAATATTGAAATATTCAATATTTCGTAGAAATATTATATGAAGTATAATTTTTCATAGATCTTCATTTATTTAATGGGCTCCATCTTTACACAATCATTATTAGTGTTGGTCTATTATGGTTGTAAACTTGAATAACCGCCTCATCTTAAACTTTATAATAGCTTTGCAAAACTGGCTACGGAAAATTTTGAGGTTTTTCCTAATTTTTCGATAAATTTTAAAAAAAAAAATACTTGCAGGTTACAAGCCCTTTTGAATTTCATTTTCCAGACAGAAAACAGTGAAAACTAGTGAATAGACCCATCGTAACCACCAAGAATTTATTACAGTCTTTTTTTTTTCTTTTTGCCTTCAGACCGACGACTGTGGACAGAAAATGTGATAAAAATTCGAAGACGTTATAATTAGAATGAAACAGAAATACAATAACGGGCAAAAGTGTTAATTAAGACAATTAAAAATGAAAAAAAAATTATTATAGTTAACACTTATACTTTATATTTATATTTCAAATACCTTATATAGTTTGTTTTATATACTTCTCATTAAAATTTGTACTGTTTAAATCCAAGGCAGTATCCAAGGAGGGGGGGGGGGTGTTACTGGGTTTTAACCGCCATCCCCAGAAGTTTTCGTTCCACTCGCAAAAAGGCACCAAAAATGTAAGCAAATATTTGATGCAAAGTTTTTTCTGTAAGCCCCTCCCCCCCCCGCTCCATAATAAAAAAATAATCCCTCCCGGACAAAAAGCCTGGGTACGCCTTTGGTTAAAACATAAAAATATTCTAGCTAAGTATTATGCCAAAAAGTTACAAGTTAAAAAATACACAATTGTAGTAATAAAAGTCAGAATGTTTCGGCTTTCCGCTCGAAAGTCTATCAACGAAAAAAAAAAACACAAAAGAAATAAAAAACTATATTAGATAGTTATTACTTACTAAAATATAACATAAAAAGATGAAAAAATAAAACGCTGTAAAAAGATTGGAAAACAACTAAAGGAACCTACATCTGGTAAACTACAACATTTGTCGTTTTTTAGCAAAATCGGATATAGTAATACAATCCAAACAAAAATCTAGACAAAAAAAAATGGGAAATGCAGTGTGGTAAGACATTATTCAAGACCACGTTCCCACAAAGAATATTGAAGTAGAGTTTACGATTATATCGAAGTTTAAGGAAGGGAAAAAAATTAAATAGTAAAAAATGTGGCTTCTAGTTTAGAGCAGTGGAAGTATTACCAAACTCAAACTGTACCAGAGACAACCTAACTTGTCATTATGTCGTATTCGTGCTATTTAGTAGTGATATTGGAAGTTATTAAGATATTTCCAACTCCAGCTTTACCAGAGACAACCTAATTTATCATTCTGTTGTGCATATCCGTGCTATTTGCATGGTGATATTGGAAGTTATTAAGATGCCATTTCTGTTTATTGTTTTCTTTTTCTTTATATGTTTTATTTAATTTAGCCTATTTCATTTTTTTCCCTTAATAAAGGCTTCCGGACGTGAAGTCGAAATGTTCGGATTTCTTTATTATTTAAATTTGTTTTGTCCACTGCTTTGATTGAAATATTACACCCGCTCCCACTATATTCTGTAAACGGAAAGGCAGAATGGTCAGATATATATATATATATATATATATATATATATATATATATATATATATATATATATATATATATATATATATATATATATATATATATATATATATATATATATATATATATATATATATATATATATATATATATATATATATATATATATATATATATATATATATATATATATAAGTAAGGAGCGACCCGGCTCAATGGTAAGCGAAACTCTAGAAAACGGGTTTTTGATACCAATAGATACATCAAAAGAATCAGATTTCAATTATATAACTTTCATCAAGTTTAGTGCTACCCATCAAAAGTTAAGCGCCTGAGAAAATTTGGCTGATTTTCAAAAAAGGGGGAAAGACCCCCTAAAAGTTATAGAACCTTAATGAAAATCACACCATCATATTCAGCGTATCAGAGAACACTACTGTAGAGTTTTCAAGCTCCTATCCACAAAAATGTGGAATTTTACATTTTTTGCCAGAAAAAAGATCACGGATGCGTGTTTATTTGTTTTTTTTTCCTCAGGGGTGATCGTATCGACCCAGTGGCCCTAGAATATCGTGGGAGGGCTCATTGGAACTGAAATTAAAAGTTCCAGTGCCCTTTTTAAGTGACCAAAAAAATGGAGGGCAACTAGGCCCCCTCCCACACTTATTTTTTTCCTAAAAAAAATAATTTTCATATTTTACTATTTTCCTATCCTATTAAAAATTTTCCTATTTTTTTCCTCCCACGCTTTATTTTTTTTTACATTTAATTTGGTATTACTTCTGCACAATGGCTGAGTTCAATGACTGGCTCTCGTTTTGGTTCTGAGAAGGACATACAATTAGTCTGTAAACAAGTTGAAGTACGCCATCTTGATAGTATTAGGACTGGTGTAAGACTATGAAATGCCTTTTCGATTCGTTTAGTGTTGTGAGGCTAAATTCTCAATTTTGATTCTTAAATCAATAATCATTTTACTGATAATTATCTTCTGTGTTGTCAGTAAAGTGCTAGTTTTTTATAATAATAAAATCATATAGAAAACTAACTAGTTGGTTTATTCGTGCTAGTTTTATTGAGTTATGTTAGATAGGCTGTAAAAATAATAATTTTTGTTCGTTTTAAGTTTCAACTTTGCTTCCTTTAGAAAAACTTTGTTTTTTAAATAAATTTTCTTAATAATACACTACTTGAAGTTCAAGTAGCACATAAATAATTTTATATGCTTAAACTTCGCTAGGGGGCAGTAGCCCCCCTCACCACTCCCCGGATCCGCCACCATTAGCTGTTATCCGTTAGCTTATGGGTTTTGCAAAACGGAGTGACAAATCTAGGGGGAAAGCCCCCCGCCAAAATTATATAGGACTAATTTAAAATAAAATAGTATGAAATTATAATAATTTATAAAAAAATTTGGGCTATATATTTGCACATTAGGGGGGAAGGGAATCATACCATATATCAAATACGTAACCAAACCTAACCTAGGTACCTTTTAACTGGAATATTTGGTTTCTTCCTTTTGCCCATTTTAAATTTCCCTGGAATATAAAATTAAATAAATAAATTAAAAGCCTTGGACGATATCAAAACATCAGCAAGATTAAAATATAGTCTTATATAGCAAGCATAAAATGTAGTCTTATATGGCATATTAAAATATAGTAAAATATAGCAAGATAAAATATAAACAAATTGGTTGAGAAGAAACAGCCACACACACCTGTGTTCTTCCATACTTGCATAGATTGACTCCCACTTTTGATCAAGAATTTAACATTTCAGTACAGTTTTTGTTTAACCTTGATACTACAATCATACTTGGCTTACTTGGGGAAAGTGGAAAATCAGATCTGTCAAAAATCCAAAATTATGGAACAGGATCCTTGTTCAATATTCAGTCTAATAGCAGCTTCTAAAAGTTGGCAATGAAAGCTACACTTGAATGTGAGCTTTGATGGTCCTTAAAAATATCCACTTTAAAAAAAATTATGACGAATTTCAACTGTCTCTTTAAACCCCTCTTCCAAAACATGTTGCTACTAATTTGAAAACAACCCTTTATTTACCTTCTCAATAATTTGCTTCTGGCGAAAGTTTAAGACTGAACACATATATACAACACCCATTTCACAAGGGAAAAAACTTACTTAGCTGTAGTTAAGATTAAATCCAATAATTGTAGTCCTTATAATTTTTATTTTTTTTATTTTACAGTTCACAGTCAAAGTCCTGTTTTTTATTCTGTTAAAATTCAGCAAACCAAACTAAACGGTTGGACATTAAACTCATAACCAATGCTGAATTCTGAAGGAGTAATAGTCACTAAGGACTCTCAGATTCAACCTCCATACAAGCATCAATTTTTCCACATAATTATTTTTAGGTACTTATCATGTTTTGATTTAGGACAGTCATTCTACAATCTTAATGATTTTTCATGATTAAGTTGAATCTCCATGGTTTCAACCCAATGCTATTTTCCTGCTTAAACAATGCCCTATATGACCCCCAGGAATGACCCCTTTTAAGCAATAAATTCTACATTTGTACTCCTAAATATGATAAAAAAAATGACTGGAGTATTTTTCACAAAAATTACCATTGGTAATCAAATAAAAATTAGCCTGTTACGCCGACTCTAATTTCTAAAAATCACTATTCCAAGATGCAAAAAGTAAATGAAGATATGCATGGCACATAGTTTGAAACATCTCAGGAGTTAATTTCTTCAAAAATTCCCGGTTATACAGCCATACACGTTCCAAGGGGGAAGGGGTTAATAGTTGTTGAATGTATTTGTAAAAAAAAAGACATTGACTTTTATCTTATTTGAGAAACTGTTCTGTTTCTCTCCTGTTTTTTTCTCGACTATGCCCTAGATTTGTTCTGAAGACCCTTCTCTACATTTTTTTCCCCAACAAATTTACACACAAGTGAGAAATAGCCTATTTCCGACCAGCAATCTCCCTATTCACGGCCACCAGTAACGAAATAGGTGGATCCAATAAAAAAAAATTAAGCGGCGCAAAATAGGTTGATCTGATAAACTTGCATTAGGAGTAAGTTTAATTCACGCAAACTTGAGTTAATTAAGTAAATTACGCTCTTTAATGCTCTTTTTTATGGTCTTTAAGAATATAGCAATCATTTTTGTTGGAAATGAATTTTAGCCCCCACCCCTATATATACCAATTCAGGGTATATATTTGCACGTTAGGGGGGTGGGGGTAATTTTATTTCTGTGTAAATGAGATGTAAGTTTCAACTTCCCCCCCACCCCCTAATATGCAAATATATACCCTGAATTGGTATATATAGGGGTGGGGGCTAAAATTCATTTCCAACAAAAATGGGTAAATATATACCAAATCATATTATTGATTTAGGAATAAAGTGAATACACCATTCGATGCCTTTTTTATGCTTATTACAAATATAATAATAATTTCTATCGTAAATAAATTTCAGCCCCCCCCCCCTATATATGCCAAATCAGGGTATACAGTTCTACCTAAGGGGGGGGGCAAATTTTGTTTCTGATGTAAATCGGAGGTAAGTTTAAACGTAAGTTTAAGATAAATATTCAGATTTGAATTATTGAGAAAAGTGATTTTCCTTGTAATTCAATGAGGACAGGTGGGGATCAAGGATTTTTTTTTTTTGGGGGGGGGGGGAATAGGTGGATCCAATAAAAAATTAAGGGGGGGCAAAATATGCTTGTCCGATAAACTTGTGTCATGAGTAAGTTTAATTAAAGCAAAATTGATTAAATTAAGTAAATTACACTACTTTAGGCTAAACTAGGGGGGCGTGTGCCCTTTTGCCCCCTCCCCGCTGGATCTGCCACTGAATGAGGGGAACTGGTATTCCCCTGTACAATGTTTTCAACCATGCAAGATTCCAATGGTACATTTTTCATATTGATGTGACTCTATTTTTGATGTGGTTTAGGCTTTTTTTAGAAATCACCATACCAACTTCTTTTTGTAATAAACTTGTACTTTAAAAACAAACTATACTGAAACACGGGCTACACGGGACACTAATTACGTTGGGCAAAAGAGGTGGATTAACTAAAAAAAAATTATGGGGTATAATATAGGTTTATCTGATAAATTTGCATCAGGAGTAAGTTTAATTAACGCAATCTTGAGTTAATTAAGTAAATTATGCTCTTTTATGCTCTTTTTTATGCTCTTTAAGAATATAGTAATCATTTTTGTTGGAAATGAATTTTAGCCCCATCCCTATATATACCAAATAAGGGTATATATTTTGAAATTAGGGGGTGGGGGTTATTTTTTTTGTGATGTAAATGAGAGGTAAGTTTCAACTCCCCCCCACCCCTCTAATGTGAAAATATAAACCCTGATTTGGTATATACGGGGGTGGGGGCTAAAATTAATTTCCAACAAAAATGGGTAAATATATACAAAATCATATTATTGAGTTAGGAATAAACTGAATACACCATTCGATGCCTTTTTTTATGCTTATTACAAATATAATAATCATTTATATCGGAAATGAATTTACGCCCCCTCCCTATATATGCCAATTCAGGTTATATATTTATAAATAAGGGGGGGGGGCAAATTTTTTTTCTGATGTTAATTGGAGGTAAGTTTAAATGTAAGTTTAAGATAAATATTCAGATTGGAATTATTGAGAAAAGTGATTTTTCTTGTTATTAAATGAGGACAGGTGCGGATAAAGGATTTTGTTTTTTTTTGGGGGGGGGGGGGCAAAATAGGTGGATACAATAAACAAAATTAGGGGTCGCAAAAGAGGTTTATCCAATAAACTTGCGTCAGGAGTAATTTTAATTAAAGCAAACTTGAGTTAATTAAGTAAATTACACTACTTTAGGCTACACTAGGGAGGGGGGCGTGCGCCCCTTCGCCCCCTCCCCGCTGGATCTGCCACTGAATGAAGGGAACTGGTATTCCCCTGTACAATGTTTTCAACTATGCAAGATTCCAATGGTGCACTTTTCATATTGATCTGACACTATTTTTGATGTGTTTTAGGCTTTTAATAGAAATCACCATAAACTTTTTTTTGGAATAAACTTTTACTTTTAAAACGAACCAAAACAATAGTTATCATTCCTGAACCAATGTCCCATGGCAACTTTTTCTTAATAGTAATTTTTTTCAAAATGTTTTTAACTGTTGGTTAATATGGGCTGTTGTTTGTTCTTTACTAAGTTACACCTACTTCTGCAACTATGACAGAAGTGGATCCAGAGGGGGGGAGGGGGTTCATCCCCTAGTCAGTACCTCACTCTTTAAGCCAAAGATTTTTTAGTACTTTCATAAGATCTATTTATTATAAATAACGGCCTTTGTGATTAAGGGGTCATTTTTAAAGAACTGGAACAAAATTCGAACTTTAGCTTAAAGAGCGAGGTATTGACTAGTAGGCGAGCCCCCTAATATACATATTAAAAATATATGAATGTAGAAGTTTATTAAGTAAGTCAATTTGTAAGTTATGTATCTTTATTACTAATGAAAATGTTTGTAAATAAAATTAAATAAGTTTTGAGAAAGCCATTTAACCAAATAAAAGCAAAATTAATATACAAATTTATTTTTAATTCTTCATGTACGATGACCCAAAATCAAAACCTGCATCAATTCAAAAAAATTAAAAAATTAAATAAAAAAACAAGTTTTTTAACTGAAAGTAAGGAACAACATTAAAACTTAAACATAAATTATTCCGTATATGAAAGGGGCTGTCCCCTCCTCAACGCCTCTTTCTTTACGCTAAAGTTTTAATTTCTCACAAATTTTATTTTTTTTAAAAAATAAAAAAAATTCTTTAATCCCCCTCAACTTTTTATTATAAACCCAAAATATTCGTGTTTTGCATTGTTTTTTTTTGCTTTGGCATTCTTAAATAAAAAAATTTGGTTTTATAACCGTAAACTTTTCCTGTTGTTATTTCTTCGCTTTAAATATTTCATATAATTCACCGAAATATAGCCCCTTATAGAAAAGAATACTCCATAATCCTTCGTCCTGATGTCTTAATTTAGCTTAAATTCATTTTTATTATCGGAATTCAATCAAAATTAAGTGCACATGCCCCATCAATATTGGTCAAACATGTCACTTCAATACCTGCCAAGTCTCACATCAATTTTTCTAAACGGCAAAAATAAAGAAAAAAAGGAATTATTATGCGACTTCTCAACCGAAAACAGCAGTCAAAAGTAATTAAGAAATCCTTTCTTGTGTCAAATTATTTGCAAAACCCACTTTTCAAATTTTTGTACCGCAACAAAAGACCATCTTTGAAAGTATTAGCCTATTAAAGATTTTGAGGATTCTATGGAGAGGGGCATAGTCTTGTCAACTTGTAGAAAAATTGGTACTGGTGCATTATGTGGGCACTGCTAAAGAAATCAAGTTTGGTTCATGCTAATGAAATGAAATAAAATAGGATGAATTTGCAATAATTTGTTAACAAATTTGGGCTATATATTTCGGCTCAACGGAATTGTTGTTGTCATTTTAATGACAAAAAATATCATTTTAATAGCGGGGAACTCAATTTTAATGACCAAGTAATGGAAAATTTTCGGCGGGAGCAAATTTGTACTCGGGGGCCAGTTATTTGTGGGGAAACTTCCATAAAGGATGGAATTTCTGTTTTTTTCTGGGGGGAGATGGGTTAAACAAAAAAAACTAAAACTCTTTTTTTGAAAGCAAATTTGAAGTTTTTGCCGAACGATCAGCAATTATTGTTTCCAGATATGGGTTACACGCCTGGGCTGTGCCGCTGTATACAAAAACTCTTTTTTCTTGGTATTGAGTTACTAAGCTGAAACAAGCCCTAGTTGAGCCTGAAAACGAAGCTAAAACCAATTTTGGCTCCCAAATTTTCGCAACGAAATTCCAGTTTGTTTTTTCCCGAAAAATCCCCGAATCTTGAAGACTTGTCCCCGAAAACTCCCCGAATTTTTAAGACTTGTCCCCGAATTTGAATTTTCGAGAGTGGAAGCCCTGTATAGTATACCTGCATGATGCGTAAACACCAAAATTTGTTTACCTACATTTTTGCTATATTTTTACAAGTCAGACAAACATTTCGTTTTTGGGAGGGTGGGGGGGTGTTCAACCCCCCCCCTCCCCTGGGTACAGCTTTGTCCAAGAAAACAAAAGTTCTAGTGTAAGATGAAACAATTAACAAGAAATCTGCAGAATAGGATATGTGCAATAGAACGTTGCATATAACAAATTGCTCAGCTGTGGTTTATCAGTGAATTCAACTGTTTTAATGCGGTGGGGGTTGGGTTTAAGGGGGGAGGTACCTAGGTTAGGTTATGTATTTAACCTAAGTTTTTATTGTTTTAAAAATTAAGTTGTGTAACAGATTCAAACTTTAGCGTAAAGAACGAGGCATTGAGGAGGGGACAGCCCCTTTCATATACAGAATTATTTCTGTTCGTTTTAAGTTTTAATGTTGCTCCTTACTTTCAGTTAATTTTTTTTTATTTAATTTCTGAACGTTTTTGAATTAATGCAGCTTAGATTTTGGCTCACCGTACATGAATAATTAAAACGAAATTTGCATATTAATTTTACTTTTTTGGCTAAATGGCTTTCTCGAAATTTTGTTCTGACGTAACTTACGAATTAACTTACGTAACGAACTTCTATATTCGTATGTTTTATTACGTATATTAGGGAGTTTGCCCCCTAGTCGATACCTTGCTCTTTACGCTACAATTCGAGTTTTGTTCAAATCACAAACCCATGAATCACAAAAGCCGGTTAATTAGAATAGATAGCTCTTTTGAAACTACTAAAAAAAGACTCGAGTGAAAAGGGCGAGGTATTGACTAGAGGACGAACCCCCTCATATACGCAGTAATTTCTTTTTGTTTTAAGTTTTAATGTTGATCCTTACTTTCAGTTGAAAAAACTATTTTTTTATTTACTTTCTGATCGTTTTTTAAATAATCCGGCGCTCCCTTCATAGAAATGTCCCTTCCCCCAAGGAAACATCCTCCCTGGACGTCTCCGCCCCCGGTCACCTGTGCGCCCACTCCCCATCCGCAAACACTACCTCCGGAAAGCACACAAAATAAGCTTAAAAAATCCATAATTCATACTCTACTGTGACATCTTCGCCGGAAATAAATTTTTAAAACCTCTCTATTAAATAAAGCTTTTATATGCGCCTACTTTGACAAAATTCTATTCTGTCTTCAAATAGAGTATCACCACCCTTTCTTTATCAGACGTTTAAAATTATCAAAACATCAATGATACCACTACCTAAAACGAACACCCGGGAGAGCTACGCGAAAATTTATCATGCTCAACGGAATTGTTGTTGTCATTTTAAGGACAAAAAATATCATTTTAATAGCGGGGAACTTGATTTTAATAACCGAGTAATGGAAAATTTTCTGCGGGAGCAAATTTGTATTAGGAGACCGGTTATTTGTGGGTAAACTTCCAGCCGGGATGGTATTTATGTATTTTCGGGGGGAGGTGGGTTAAACAAAAAAAAACATAATTGGGTATTTACGCATTATGAGGGTACCGCATAATTTACACGTCTGACCCTTATTTTTTTGGGGGGGGGGGTAAAACCCCTAACCCCCCCCCCCCCCATGGGTACTACCTTGGCCAAGGGAACAAATTTGCTATTGTACAAGGAAACCAGTCACGAAACCTGTCAAATAGGCTATTTGCAAGAGATCGCTATAGATAAATGACTGCAAAGCCGTGGTTTCTCAATGAGTGTCAATATTTACACGAGTGATTTTTGTGGTTTAAGGGGGGAAAAGGTACCTAGGTTAGGTTTGGTTACGTGTTTAACCTATGGTATGAGTCCCTCCCCCCCTAATGGGAAAATTTATATCAAAATATTGTCTATAAATGTTCATCAAATCCTACTGTTTTATTTTAATTACGTCAACGATACGGTTATCAGGGAGCTGTCACCTGCTAGGTGGGGCTCTCTGGTACGCAACCCAGCCGTTAACGGCTCCCAGATCCGTGGAGCAGATCTAGGGAGTAGTGAGGGGAACGTGTGTCCCCTAGCACAGTCTAAGCATATCATATTCTTGATGCGCTACTTGAACGTCAAGTGAAGTGTATTCTTAAGAAAATGTATTTGAAAAAACAAAGTTTTTCCGAAGGAAGTAAAGAGCAAAGTTGAAACTTAAAACGAACAAAAATTATTACTTTTACAGCCTATCTAACATATATCAATAAAACTAGTACAAATAAACCAACTAATTAGTTTTCTATATTCTTGTAGTATCATAGAAAACTAGCGATCTACTTAAAACACAGAAGACAATTATAAGTAAAAGTATTATTGATTTAAAAAAAAAAAGTGGGCATGTAGCCTAACAACACTAAACAAATTAATAAGGCATTTCATAGTCTTATACAAGCCCTAAAACTATCAAGATGGCTTTAGTTCAACTTGATTACAGACTTAGTATATGTGCTTTGCAGAACCAAAACGAGAGCCAGTCATTGAACTCAGCCATTGTGCAGAAGTAATACCAAATTAAATTTAAAAAAAAATAAAGCAAAATCCTAATCTGGATTGTTACTTTATTGTTTTTTTTTTTTAATTTTCTTGATGAGAATCTCAAGAAAAAGCCATTCCTAAATGAAAGTACCAAAAAGGATGTTTTTCCAAACATAGGAGGGTGGCAAAAAAACCCTAAAGAAGCAAATACCCCTGCTCCCCTATTGACGGCACTACAGAGAGAATATACACATATAAATATTTATTGTCTTTTCATATCTTTAAAATTCTTATAAAACAAAAATTGCAACTAAAAAAAGAAAGTCTTGTTTGTCTCAACTGTTTTTTGTTTTATCATGATTAGCCAGTATGGTCTCAGAAATACATTACAAAATTCATCTTTTAAATTGTTGTGTACAAGGAAGAAAAGAGATAAGGTTATTTTATTTGATGTTTTCCAGATTTTTTTTATTTGTGAATATTTCATTTGTGTATTTCACAAGATTAAAATTTCAGTTTGGATTAGTTTATTTAGAAATACAGCGAACAAGCTATGCCAAAAGATGAACAAGATACGTCATTTCAGTACAAACTGATTAGTTGTTATTTCCAGCTTATCTATTTTTGTCCATTGCATGCCTTGAGCTTTATAACAATTAAATAAAAACAATTTATTTTTCAAGATGAAAGTAAGAGTGAAATTAAAAATTTAAACAAAAAGAAACTAGTGCATATGCGGGGGGCGGGGCAGTCCATGGGGAGTATTTTCGGCAGGAGAGCATTTTCTGCGGGGTAAATTTTTGTGTGGGGGGGGGGAGATTTCCCGTTTTTTTCTGTGGGAGGATTTTTTTTATGGGGGGGGGGGTAAACAACTAAGTCCTTAGAAGCAGCATGAAAAACCAATAAATTTTATAAATTCCAATTTTCAATTTTTAAAATTTTTAAAAATTACCTTTTTAATTTAAGTTTAAATTTATTTGTTTAGTTTAGTTCTTATTTGTTTTAAGTTTTAATACTAAACCGTACTTATAGATTGAATTTGTCTATTTAATTTACTTATCTAGAAACCAACAAAGAGAAAAATCTCTAAAAAAAAACAAACAAACGAGACTGTGGCCAGTGGAGAGAAAAGGAAAACAACAGAAACAAAACAACGCGGATATTTCGCCTGTATACAAACAAGGCGTCTTCAGCACGAAAGACACAAAAAAAAAAAACAAGATAAAACTAAAAACCAATAAAACCACCTTTTCTCTCCACTGTTTTTCCTTTGTTTCCTTCCTTGTTTTTCCTGTTTTTCGACTGTTGTTTTCCTTTTCTCTCCACTGGCCACAGTCTCGTTTGTTTGTTTTTTTTTAGAGATTTTTCTCTTTGTTGGTTTTTTGTCATGGCTGGCCGGTTCGGCTTAAGATCTTTCATTTATCTAGAAACCGCAAACAATATTTGTTTTTGTTTTTAAATATAATAATGAATTTCTGAGATTAATGACTTAATAAAAAATTGCTACTGGTATTTACAGTTCACATGTGTTCACTATTTTTCTGTTTATTCCAATTGATTCATTGATTCAGTGCTTTAGGCTAAAATAGGGGGGCGTGCGCCCTTTCATCCCCTCCCCGCTGGATCTGCCACTGAATGAGGGGAACTGGTATTCCCCTGTACAATGTTTTCAACTATGCAAGATTCCAATGGCACACTTTCCATATTTATCTGACACTATTTTAGATGTGTTTTAGGCTGTTTTTAGAAATCACCATAAACTTCTTTTTGGAATAAACTTTTACTTTTTAAACGAACCAAAATAATAGTTACCATTCCTGAATCAATGTCCCATGGCAACTTTTTCTTAATAGTAATTTTTTTTCAAAATTTTATCCTTTGAAACGAGGCGGGATTTCTTAATTGCTTTTGACACCTGTTTTTGTCTGACGCAAGTTTATCGGATCAACCGATTCTGCGCCCCCCTACATTTTTTATTGGGTCCACCTATTCTGCCCCCCCCCCCCAAAAAAAAAAACAAAATCCTTGATCCGCACCTGTCCTCATTGAATAACAAGGAAAATCACTTTTCTCAATAATTCCAATCTGAATATTTATCTTAAACTTACTTTTAAACTTCCCTCCGATTTACAACAGAAAAAAAATTTGCCCCCCCCCCCTTATTTATTAATGTATACACGGATTGTGCAGATAAAGGGGGGGGCTGAAATTAATTTAAGATAGAAATGATTTTTAAATTTTTAATAATACTAAAAAAAAGGCATAAAAATTCTAAAAAATCATAAAAAAGAGCATTAAATAGCATAATTTAATTAATTAACACAAATTTACGTTAATTAAACTTACTCCTTATGCAAATTTATAATATCAACCTACGTTGCACCCCGTAATTTTTTTATAGAATCAAAATCTTTTGCCCCCCCCCCCCCCCCCAAAAAAAAAAATCCTTCATCCGCACCTGCCCACATTGAATAACAAGGATAATCACTTTTCTCAATAATTCCAATCTGAATTAGCCTATTGAGTTACAACTAAAGTGAATATACCGCTCAATGCCTTTTTTTGGTCAATATATACCAAATCATATTATTGAGTTAGGACTAAAGTGAAGACACCATTTGATGCCTTTTTTATGCTGATTACGAATATAATAAGCATTTCTATCGGAAATGAATTTCAGCCCCCCCTCCTATATATGCCAATTCAGGGTTAGGTTGGGGTGGCTAGGTTAGGTATAGCCTATATAGGGGGGGGGGGGCTGAATTTAATTTAATTTATAAATTATTAATATTTTTTTAATACGGATAAAAAAAGGCATCTAATGGTGTATTCAATTTATTTGAAACTCAATAATATGATTTGGTATATATTGACCCTTTTTTTATGCTCTTTACAAATATAATAATCATTTTTGTTGGAAATTAATTTTAGCCCCCACCCCTATATATACCAATCCAGGGTATATATTTCCACATTAGGGGGTTGGGGGTAATTCTATTTCTGATGTAAATGAGAGGTAAGTTTAAAACTTCTTTAGGCATATTGAATTGTCCAACATCAGGCTGGGAGGAGGACATGATTGGAGGTAAAATGTTAAATGATCAAGATGAGAAGGGGGATTCGGGAGATTTCTACCTTGCCCTTAAAAGAGTGAGGTTGTAAACTTACTCTCCACTGTTGCAGATAGATGAGCGACATTTCATGATTCATCAATACAATATAAAACAGAACAAAGGTCAACAAGGAAAAAACTGCACTTATGAGACACAGAAATACCTTAACTAAAGTAACGACAGATACCTCTATATAAAAACTTTCAGTGTTTACGAAACTCTTAAAAAACACAATTAAAATAGCTACAAATCATATTTTCTTTTTTGATTATTCTCAATGTGAAACGAAACTGAAAACGAAATTTTGATGTCAATAGATGTATCAAAAGAATTTAATTATTATGATGATTACTAAAAAATAAGATTCATTAAGTTTAGTCTTACAAATCAAAGGATACAAGCCTGAGAAAATTTTCCATATTTAAAAAAAATTGAGGTAGTGTCCCTAAAAGTCATGAAAGCTTAATGAAAGTCACACCATTTGATTCAGCGTGTCAGATGACCCTACTGTAGAGGTTTCGAGCTCCCATCTGCAAAAATGTGATATTGTGTTTTTTTTTTGCCAGTTTTATCACGGATGCGTGTTTTTTTTCTGGGGTGATTGTATCACCCCAATTGGCCCATAATATTGAAAGTGGGTTAATTTGACCGGACCTTATACTGCTCCTCCCCCCCCAAAGTCGTCTGCTAAAAATATAAAAATTACTCACTGAGGTAATTTTTCCTTGGTGAATGAAGTTTCTGGGAAGTGGACTTTCAACGGGAGATTTTACAATGAGGCATGTTGGTGGAATATCTTCAAAATTCTTTCTATTTGTCTCACTGTCTCTGTTCCGACTAAATATTATAACTGTGAAGATGTTTAGAGAAAAGGTCGGCGAACTTACTAGCCAAAGAGGCAAGTATAAACATTACAATAATTTTTAAAGAATTGGGAGCCAAATCTCCTTCTTTAATTATTTTTTTTGGTACTTGTTTATTATACGGTACACACTCGAGAAGTGAAGTTAGGTTAATATAACCATTGTACCTTGTTATGAAGCAGAAATTATTTGAATTGGTGATGATTAAGAACTTTTTCAATTACAGATATTTTCAGACTTTTTCAATTACAAAATTGATACAGACTTTTTCAATTACAAAAAATTATACATGTTCGCGATTTATAGTAAAATTGAATTTATCAAGATAAAATGAAGCTTTTCTTACGAAGTTTCTTTTTTAATTGAAATATTATTGCGCCTTCGTGGATGTTTGTGCCAGAGTCGCACTTAAAAGACCAAAAAGCCACATGAGGCTCAGGAGCCTGTTTTCTAATTTTTTTGAGGATCTCATTACATAAAATTTTCTTAAAGAACAAGGTGTTCTATTTACATCACTCTATTTTTTGGCACTACAATTTTGACCTAAATTTACTAAATACTCTTTTTTGTCAAATGTATATACATTTTTGTCAAAATTGTTTTATATCCCTGTTAATTTATCTTTTTAGAAGTTGATGATGCTTTACCAAGTGACATTAAGAAGCAGGTTGACAGTTCAGACCCATTTATGTTTCCCAAACTTGAAGTTGGTCCAGTGAGCACTTTTCCCAGCATTTGGGCATCATATAAATTTGAACCTGAGTCTCAGGAATTTGGCTCCTCATCTAATACTGATCAAGGTAAAAATTTCAGAGTTCCTGGATGAACCAAACGGAATATTAATAGCTAAAATTCAACTTGAAAGAGTAAAATCTTAAACTCTAACTAGAATACTACTACTTAGGACTGAATGCAGAATCAAGCTGCCCTAAGCCAAGAGACGTACAAATTTATCTTTGCGTTGGACGCTACTCAGAGTACAGTCTCATTAGCATATTCAAAAGTTTGGAGCTTCCAGGTTTGCCTACTTTTCTAGGGATCTTTAAAAAAAAGGCAAAAATATTTGTGTCAGCAGACACTTGAAGTTGCAGGCTAAGGGAAACTAGGAATATCTTCAGACATAGAGCGCCATTGCTAGACCTGGTAGATGATTACTATTCAGTATTAAACAGGGTCGTGTTTAGGAGGTTTGAAACCCCCTGCAGAAATAATTCTTGGATTCGTAATATGGTTTTAAAATGCAGGAATAAATAAACAATTTTAACTCCTCCATCCCCCAAAAGATTGGGGTTTTTTAGCAGATAAAATCTTAAGTTCATTTTGCATGTTCAGTTTTTTTAGCTTCACATAACGATCTTGAGGTCTCACTTGATAGTCTAATTAAACGACATGTAAACATGAAGAAAAGTACCTAGAAAGAGATGAAGATCTTAGAGCCTTGAAAATTTTTTAAGCAAAAAAGTCTATGTATTATATCCTCCTTCATTGAGAGGAACCAAAGTAATAACTTTGAAATAAAAAAAAAATGCATAGATTGATAGATCTATAAGTGAATTTAAAGGAATTTTCATTCACAATTTCACTGTCACTAAGATTAGTTTTGCACACTGAAACTTAAAAAAATCGTTCATTTTGCTTAAGTTTTCAACTAGGACAGTCAAATCACTAGCAAAATCTATGTCTGGGACAAATTTTACGTTCTCTTTTTGATTCCATGCTCTCTTACAGCTTTTAAAGTATTTGACAAAGTACATCACACCTCACAACTGATCCGTAAAGATGCGCATAAAACGTAACCCCTCTTGACTCCTAATTTATTAATAACCACAACAATGTTATCAGATACAATAGTTTATTGTTATCAATAAAAAAGGCCAAGAGGTTTAAATTTTTTTCCTGGGGCACTTCCTATATAAAGCTGGGTCTTGTCAAATCGGAAGGGGCTCATTCAGATGGAAATTGGACGTTATAGTGACATTTTTGAGAATGAAAAGAGATTGTGCGAGATGAAAGAGATTTTTGAGATGGAAAGTGCAACTTGCCCCCTGGCCCCTTCACGCTGTCTTTTCCTCAAATGCATCCAATCAAAACTTTTTGATAGCCATTTTGTTCAAAATAGTTCTAAAATAAATTAAAAAAATATCTCGGGTCATTAAAGTCCCCCAGAGCCCAGAGTTAGTGTTGAAATGTATTCTCTGGGTGTATAAAAGGTTTATATAAAAGGGTTGGTTAAATAAACTTTGGAGGGGCTAAATTGTTTGGAAATTGAAAGTACTCTTTCTCTTTTTAAGATTCAAAATCTATAGGAGGGGAAATAGACCCCTCGTCCCTGTTTCCCCAAATGAATCCGATCAAAATATTCAGATATATATTTTTTTCAGAACAGATCAAAGATCAGATGACAGAAATTCCTGGGTTGACACAACCCTTCCAGAGCCTGGGTGCACGTGTAAAAGTTGTACCCCGGGACATATAAGGTTTTCATACAAAGGGTGGTCATATAAACTTTGGATGGGGCTTGTTTGATTGGAAATTGAAAGTTTTAGTACCCGTATCCAAAGTGAGAAGCGATCGGAGGGCAAATAGCCTCTCCCAATGCCCTCTTTTCCCCGAATGTATCCCATAAAAATTTTGAGATACCCATTTTCTTAAAGATAGTTGAAAGATCAGATAATCTTTCACGGGGGAATACAAGGTTTTTATGCAAAGGGTGGTCGTAACTTCGGAGGGGGCTCCTATCGATTGTAAATTGAAATTTCTAGTTTCCTCCTTAAGAGCGAAGTGATTGGAGGGCAACTAGTACCCCCCCCCCGCTCACGCTCTCTTTTCTCCCAACGCATCCGACCAAAATTTTTAGATTGCCATTTTGCTCGAAATAGTGCAAATATCAGATAACAAAAATTTTGGGGTAGACACAACCCTTTGGAGCCCGGGGCAAGTGTTGTAAGCTATTCTCCGGGGGCATATAAGGTTTTTATGGGAGGGGTGGTCGTATAATCCTTGGAGGGGGCTCATTTGATTAAAAATTGAAAGTTTTAGTCCCATTTGAAGTGTCAAAATTGGTCGGAGGGCAACTAGCCCTCCCAAGCCCTTTTTTCCAAGTAAATTTGATCAAAATTTTGAGATTGCCATTTTGTTCAAAATAATTCATGGATCATATAGCAATGTCTCTGGGGTTGACACAGCCCTGCAAATCCTGGGGTCAAGGGTTGTAAGTTATTCTCCAGGGGCATATAAGGTTTGATGTAAGGGGATGGTCGTATAAACCTTGAAGGAAGATCATTTGATCGGGAATTGAAAGTTTTAGTTCTCCATTTTATGATTCAAAAATGACTTAAGGCACCCCCCCTCCATGTATTATTTTCCACAAATGTATCTGAGCGAAAATTTGACGCAGCCATTGTGCTCAAAATAGCCCAAAGATTATGTCACAATGCCTTCGGGGGTGATAAAACCCCATAGCCCTGGGGCAAGGGGTTTAACTTAGGCCCCGGGGCATATAAGGTTTTATGGAAAATGCAGCCGTATAAATTTTGGAGGAAACTTATTTGATTGAATAATCAAATAATTTCTAAAAGAAGAAGGTATTTTATGGGCATAATTTTTTTTTCGGAACTACATCTTTGTCTGAATTTACTTAATTTTCTTTTCGTAAAATGTATATACACTGTTGTCAAACTTCTTTTATATCTATTTTAATTATATTCTTAGAAGTTGCAGATGCTTTACCAAGTGACATTAAGAAGCAGGTTGACATTTCAGACCCTTTTTTGTTTCCCAAACTACTTTTGATCTGACGACTACTTTTCCTTGGTCTGACGACTACTTTTCCCAGCTTTTCGGTGTCACTTTAACTTGAACCTGAGTCTCAGGAATTTGGTTCGACATCTATCAGTGATCAAGGTAAAAAATTCAGAGTTCCGGGATCAACTTAATAAGATAACAATGACTAGAATTCGACTAGAAAAAGTAGAATATTAGTAATAGAATTACTAATATTTTATATATATATACTTATATACTTAATTCTATATATACTATATAGAATTAAGAATTAATAAAAAAGCAAATTAGAAAAAGAAAGAGTAAACTCTAACTTTAATGCTATTACTCAGTACTGAATGGGTCCCCACTATCAGGGGACGACAAAATAATTTTTCGGCCGGAAATGGACGAGTTGTTGCCCGAAATGGACGATCTTTAGCAATTTGTGATCTTTCATCCATAGAATGTATCATAGCCATCTCAGTCTTTCACTTATTACAGCGCTAGTAATTGGGACAGAGCTAAATTTCTTGTACAGCTTTCTGATTGAAATACGGTCAGTCAGACGGGGACCCAAAATAATATATATATCTCAAACAACAAACCAGCAAATTCTCCTATGTCTTTGGTACCGCCCACATTTCAGAGCCATCTTTGAACACTATCATCAATGTAGCTACCAGTAATTCTTTGCTTTGTTTGGGGAAGTATTTTTCATCTATTCTTCTAAATTTTTAAATTTTCTCAAAAAAACCGTGGGCATTGTCTTTACTTCTTTTATTTTTTCATTGTATCCACCACATTTACTAATAATAAGCTTACTTGAACTTCATTTGACCACGTACATTACTATGGCTTCCCGATCTCTAATCCTTTTATTTCAATTTGAACTCCAATTTCTAGTTATTTTATTAAGTAAGTTACTTCTTTTAATTTTTCTATACTTTATTAAGCGATTATTCCTTTTCTCATTTCACTATTTATATCCGTAGCATTGGGCTGTGGGTTACTAAAATTTTGAAATGTAAATTTTAAGGAATTGAGTGTAAGACAGGAACATGGAGAAAAATAGGCTAATAATAGACGTAATAGTGGAAAGAGCTCCCAACTACCACAATAAAATTTCTTATATATTTAATGCGTAGGGTAATCCTCCGACCAATAATGGAAAACAAAAAGGGATATTTGTACATCTCCAATCAAGGAAAAGCATAAAATTCTTTTGAAGAATTGCCGACTGAAGATGCAAGGGACTTGTAAAAACTCTAAAAGACTAGGGCTGGATGATTTGAGTTACGCTTGGAACACATGCTTTAAAAATCTAGAATTGAAACAAAGACAAAGTCATATACTTAAAATAGTTCGTCTACAGACTAATGGACATAGAATTGAAATGGTTAGATATTAGAAAATATACATCAAAGGAAACGAAATTAAAATTGGGAGGCAGAAGTATGGGTATGATACCATTGCGCAGAAGAGAAAAATAGATTTTGATTAATTAGTATGACTTAAATTAGTAAGATTTAGCTTCCAAGTGTGTTATACTCGAAGGAGTCTCAATAGAGGAAAACATATTAAAAAATATATTGGACCGTAGCCGATTATAGCAAAAAAATTTATGAGTTCTCTGAATCTTACACATGTCAATGAAAATTAACCAGAAGGATGGTTCAAATCGCTGTAGATTCTTATTTACGTGCCGATTCAAACTTACGTGCCGATTTACGTCATTAATAGATCATAAGTCACCCGTATCGACACTATTACAGCAGAATGTTATAATGGAGATAAGTAAGTATTCATGCTGATTAGCCTGGGTTAGAATATAAATTTCAAAGGATTTTTTTACCGTTCTTAGAAAAATAGTAATTTTTTTCTTCCATTATCTTCTCTTCCAAGCACCGTAGATTTGGTCCTGTCCGAGTAAGGCATTGGCAAAACTATTTTAGCTGCTAAAACGACTTAAAAATCATGTGCTCAATTTTAGAAGATCTTATAAGTATTTTATAGGAAGTTTTTTATTTTCAGGGGTTAAAGTTCCACAAAGAGGGAGGGGGATATTTTCAGGCTATTTTTACAAAACTACGTAAATCAAATTTTAAAACCAATTTTTTTAGATGAAAGTTATGAGCAACATTAAAACTTCAAATGAAAAAGAAACAGACCATAAATAAAAGAGGTTACACATCCGTCTACATTAGTTTTTAGACTTAAGTATTTTAATGCATTGCGAAGAATTGCTATCCCAATTTAGCTGCCTTTTTTTTTGTCAAATTGAAGATCTTTGAGTCATTCTTATTTTTCTCTCATGAGGTTATCGTATTTAAAAACGAATGGTCCTAAATTATTCAAAGAGGAGTCACTGAAACGACAATTAAAAGTTCTAGTGCCCTTTTTAAGTAACAAAACTGTTCAGCATAGTTTAAAAGTACTAGCATTTTGGGATAACCTCTACGTCTACAGCCCATGGTAAAATGGCTTTTTCTTGGGATTTGTCATTTGATTACTTATAGTATTTGCTTATAAAAAGTCTACAGAAATTTTTTTTTGGGGGGGGGATTTATTATGGAACAAAATGTACACCAGAAAAATTTTCGACGAAAAGAAAAAATTATAGGGGTGAAGTTTTCGGGCCAGTGTGCCTCTCTAACTGTGGAAATTATGACCCTAAAAATGATTTGATCTCCCCTTCTGCCTTCATATTCAATTGAGCTTTAGGTAAAACATCTCGTACTAACAAGCCGTAAATAAAGAACAGTCAATGTCACTGATAAGTGAAAATCCAAAAGTTTTTATTGAAATATAGGCAACTAAAATTCACAATTGAATCTTGGATTATTTTTAATGGATTCAAGTAAGCTGTAATAAAAAGAGAAAACCTTGTAGCATAGTCTACAAAAAAAATTCTCAAATCCCACATTTTGAGCTAATCTCCAAAGTAATTTTCTTCTTCTTCAGTGTGTCTAAGCCTTCCAAAAGGATTACATTTATAACAAAAAGAACAAAGATAATTCATTGCCATTCACGACACATGGAGGATTGACAGTTTATAAGAACTTAAAAACAATCAAATTATTAGTCAAAGAATCTGTCAGAAGACACTCATCCAAAGGCAAATGTAATCATATTCGAAAGAGAACAATATAAAACTATTTTGCATGCTTCAAAATACTTTCCTTAATTAAAATGCTACCACATTCCAGGATTTTATTTACAAAGGCTTTGACAGGTAAATCAATTCAGTGGGCTTAGCCAGAATGAAGTTGAACACTCGTCTTCATTACCAGTATTCTAACTTGTGTAGTTGCAAATGTTCAATATTTAGATAAATGAAATCAAAGTATAACCTAGAAACATACAACTGTTTAGGCCAAAATTTCTTCACAGTTATTCAGACAACAAAAAGAGAAAAAAGAGTTGATGAAAGTAGATAAAACCACAACAACAAAAATAAAAAGCAAGGCTGAAAGGCTCAAAAACTATGCCTTCGATAACACAACCCTCTGAAGCCCCTGCGGATGGGTCTTTAAATTGTAAAATTTCCCATTGTTTATGTGTAGAATTTGTTATTGGGAAGTATACACGATTTTGGGGAAAGATTTATGCTTGGGATGGGTTTTTTGTAGATTTTGTTCCTGGAGAGAGAAATTTTCATGGGAAATTTTAAACTAAGAGGATTTGACATTTTTAAATTATTTTTATTTGTTTTACTTTCTCTTTGTCAGGTTTGTTTTGCATGTGGAGATGTTCCAGGGGAATTTTTGGCGTGATTTGATTTCTGCGAAAAATTTTGTGGAAGGGGGGATTTCTGAAGTGATCGGAAAGATGATTAGAGCTTAAAGTCTGTTTTCAAATGAAAATATGCTGAGGATAATTTAAGATACGATAACGCTGGCCACCCTTTTAAAGTATCTGGTTCTCCCTGTTCTCTCTAAATGGCATCGAACTTCGATAAACTTAAACAAAATTTGAGTTATAAAAATGAAGTTTTCAGAAATAGATCTACAAGCCGCACAAGTCACGTGGAAATTGTATTAAGCCTCCTAACTAACCTAAATCCTGATTTCTAATGTTGTAAACAAGTTAAACATCCAGTAAATATTGAGCAGTTCATCTAAAAGACCTACAAACAAAGTGAATTGTTTAGGCTTCTTCTGGATATAATAATTCTTTTTCTTGCATATTTAATTTAAGTCCTTCTATAACCCTTTAAAATAATAAATTCTATATAAATTTTTTGAATATAAAAAAGGGCTAAAACAACTGCTTAAAAATTACTATTTAATTATAACAAAAAAAAAAAAATTCAAAAACAATTTCGTAATGTTTTTTAATTATCATGTTCAGCCGGTTAAAGCTGTCATTTCATCTCAATATAAAAAAAAAATTATCACAGTGGACACTATTTTAACCTTTTTTATACCCGAAACCCATCGAAAGAAACCATCATTTTCAAGGTCCAAAGAATCTTAAAATTGAAGTTGCAAGGAAAGGAGTTGACGTTCCAAGAACTGCTCCATATTTACAAAAAACAACTGTCCTAAATTTAAAAAAAAAAAAATCCAAATGTGGCTTAAAATCCTATTAAAATCATCTGAATTGTGTTTTCTAAACCTAGAATGAAATAAAAGCTGACTCACAACAAAATTAAGGAAAATATCAGTTTATAAGGCATTAAAACAGGTAAAGAACAGTCTTTCAAGGTATTGGCAAAGCATTAAAATAGCCTTAAAGTCATAAATATCTTGTCAAGAGCTTGAAAAAACCTTCCTATAATATAATGTAGTCTCTGAATTTTTTCCTGGAAGTCTCATTCTCCTTGCTCAATAACTTTCCAAGATATTAAGAAGCCCCTCTACTAGAGTTTTGCTGTAGATTATCTCTTAAATACTCTTTCAAGATGTAATGATTGATGCCACACAGTTTTTCCAAGCCCCCTCCCAATGGGGTCAGATATAATAGGCTTCTATTATATCTGATTATATCTGACAGGAATAATAGGCTTCTATTTTCGGACAAAAAAAATGACTATTTGCAATTTAAAATATATATATATCGAAATTTATTCCTTAAAGTTTTGATAATTTCTATTTATTAAAGTTAAGAAAGTGGTAACATTTAAATTGTATTTTCTGTGAGGCAAATATTATGTTTTGGTCTTGAGAAGGTCTGGTGGCGTAAGAGTCAGTTGGGGTTTACATCTACAACCTCAGGTGGATACTTACTATGAAGAATGCAACAGCAGTCATAGGGTCTATTAAGTAGCTTGTGGAGAGCAAATGACGGAGAATGAATCACACCATTTCTCAATTCATGTACAACATTGTTAGAAGAGTCAATAGTTATATTCGTCTCTTGTTAGCATTCTTTTTTACTTTCTTTTCCTTATTATTCTTTCCTTCATTATTTGCCTCCTTATTGTCTCTCCTTTCCGTGCAAGAAAACAGGACAAGATGATCCCTTTAAACGTGAAGTTCTTCAAATTTGAAATAAATGAGCTTGTTGTATTTGTTAGTAATATATGCCATATTAACGATAATACACGAAAATAAAAGATACTTATTACCGTTATCTGTCAATTAAGACAAGCCACAACGCTAGTTACGATGAGGTTGTAGCTCATAAAAAAGCTTTTATTTGCCTCTTTTACTAGCACTGAGCTACTTAAGCGTTAAATCTAAATTTAAAAAAAATGTAGTTTTTTTTCGGAATTTTTTTATCTTTTTTTTATATTGGCTTTTTAGCTTTTACCCCCCCTGGTTTATCTTCTGGGGCTTGCCCCCCCCTCCTGAATACTGTTCTGCTTTTGTGCAAAGATTTTCAGTAGTACAATGAATTATAGAACAAACAGATAAAGAAAAGAAAGAAACCTAAACTTAAATTGAGATCAATTAAATTCTAAAAGATAAAGCAAGGAAGGGATAAAGCGAAAGAAATTGAGGGGAGACAGAGTTGGAGAAAGAACTTTGAGGGGAGAAAGAAATAATATCGGGAATCGGCTGTCAATTGTATAATATTTTGTCGGACTTTTTAAGTGTCAAGTGTATTAAGTTAAGTGTATGCACTGTTAAGTGTAGGCTTATATACATTGTTAAGTTTATATAATTATAATATAATTTCTTAAACTCTTTATGAATGTAGAAGTGTTTTATCTGTTATATTTTTCTCCGGGTTGAATTTTATATATTATTTTCTGTTATTTCTATTAAATGAAACAGATTTTTAAATCATAAATTTTCATTCATCCAATGTTTCTCAATATAATATATTTACGTAATACTCTTAGATGTAGTACTGACTTTTATTTTATTTTATAACCTAATCTCAGAAGTAATGAATTCAAGTACTTGTGGCATTTGTGGTGAAACTCAAATGAGCCTCTGGCGTTGCAACTTCTGCGGAAAGACAGAGAAATCATCTCTTATACTAGAACTTCATATAGACACTGGCTGTGAAAAGCTTTCACCAATAGAATGTGATATCTGTCCTGCTGTAGAGATTATATAAGCTTTGTGGATCATTTAATTGAGTATCAAATGGGAGAAACAAGAAGATTTTCAATTTGTTTGCAAGAGAATATTCATAACATGAAAGAACATTTAATTTTACTGGGTCATTTTTCAGAAAACGAGTCTGAAATAGTATTACAGGGTGGTACCTCTCACGTTACTTCACAGAAATTGTCCACAAGTGTCAATTTAAATTCACTTGGGTTGAATTCTAGAGTAATGAATTCAACTATCTGCAGCATTAGCGGTGAAACTCCTATCCAGTGTGACATATGTAAGAAAACTTTTGCTTTTGCTTCAAATTTGACTACACATAAACGAGTGCATACAGGTGAAAAACCTTTCCAGTGTGATATATGTAATAGAGTTTTTGCTCAGTCGGCAAATTTGACTAGACA
>NC_142809.1:32512640-32561931 GCF_049724085.1 Artemia sp. Qi Xiang Cuo
AGTATGCACTCTTTTACGACTAGTCAAATTTACCGAATTAGCAAAACATCTAGTACATATATCACACTCAAAAGGTTTTCTACCAATATACACGCTTATATGTCTAGTCAAATGTTCCTGCCGAGCAAAAGCTTTCTTACAAATGTCACATTGGATAGGAGTTTCACCACTAATGCTGCAAGTAGTTAAGTTCATTGCTTTAGAATTCAACCCTAGTGTATTTAAATTGAAACTTGTGGACAATTTCCGTGAAGTAACGTGACAGGTAGCACCCAGAAATACTATTTCAAACTCGTTTTCTGAAAAATTACCCCGTAAAATTAAATTTTCTTTCATGTTATGAATATTGTCTTGCAAACAAATTTAAAATCTTCTTGTTTCTCCTATTTGATGTTAAATAAAAAGAGCCACAAATCTTATATAATTTCGAACTACAGCAGAACAAATATTCCATTCTATTGGTGAAAGCTTTTCACAACAAGGGTCTATATGGAGTTATCGTATGAGAGATGATTTCTTAGTCTTTCTACAGAAGTTGTAATGCAAGAGATTCGGTTGAGCTTTACCACTAATGCCACAAGTACTTGAATTCATTACTTCTGAAATTAGGGGATAAAATAAAATAAAGGTCAATACTACAGCTAAGATTATTAAGTAAATACATGATATTGAGAAACAATGGATGAATGAAAATTTATGATTTGAAGATTTGTTTCATTTCATAGAAATTACAGAAAATAATGTTTAAAATTCAATCCAGATAAAAATACAACAGTTAAAACACTTCTACAATCATAAAGAGTTTAAGAAACTATATTATACTTACATATGCATAAGAAAGTCTATAAGCCTAAACTTAATAGAGCATACACATAACTTAATACACTTGACAATTAAAAGGTTTAACAAAGTATTATACACTTAGATACAATTAACAGCCGGTTCCTAATTTTCTTTCTTTCTCCCCTCATATTATCTTTTAGAATTTAATTGACCTCAATTTGAGTTTAGGATTCTTTATTTGTTTTATCTGTTAGTTATGCAATTAATTATACTACTTAAAGTCTTTACACAACAGCAGAGCATTATTCAAGGGGGGGGAGGGGGGCAAGCACCCCAGAAGATAAACTGATGGGGGGGGGGTAAAAGCTAAAAAGCCAAGATAATAAACAGAGCAAAAACTTCCGAAAAAAACAACATTTTTGTTTAATTTAGATTTAACGCTTAAGTGGTTCAGTGCTAGTAAAAGAGGCAAATAAAAGCTTTTTTATGAGCTAAAACCTCATCGTAACTAGCGTTGTTGCTTGTCTTAATTGACAGATAACGGTAATAAGTATCTTTTATTTTATTGTATTATCGTTAATAGGGCATATATTACTAAAAATTACAACAAGCTCATTTATTTGAAATTTGAAAAGTTTCGCGTTTATAGGAATAATCTGTTCCCGTTTCCTTGCAAGGAAAAGAGAGACAAGAAGAGAGGAAATAAGAATGCTAAGAAGAGGCGGGTATAAATATGGAGTCTTTTAGCAATCTTGTCATGAAATAAGAGATGTTGTGATTTATCCTCCATCATTTGCTCTCCGCACGCTACTTAAGATACCTTATGACTGCTGCTGTACCTTTCATAGTAAGGCTCCACCTGAGGTAGTAGATGTAAACCCCACCTGACTCTTAAACCCTCTTAAACCATGCCTTCTCGAGACCAAAACATAATTTGTACTTCACAGAAAAAACACTTTAGATGTTTATATATTTATATAATATATATAAATATAAATATATATATATATATATATATATATATATATATATATATATATATATATATATATATATATATATATATATATATATATATATATATATATATATATATATATATATATATTGAATTGCAAATAGTAATTTTTTTTACGAAAATAGAAGCCTATTATTCCTGTTTAGGAGCCATATATTTTGATCAAACTATTTGTTTGAGTACTGGGATGTCTTACCCTATAGCTAAGGGATATATCTGACCCCATTGGGAGGGGGCTAGGAAAAACTGTGTGGCATCAATCATTAAGTTTTGAAAGAGTATTTAAGAGATAATCTACAGCAAAATTCTAGTTGAGGGGCTTCTTCTGATCTTGGAAAGTAATTGAGATAGGAGAATGAAATTTCCAGGAAAAAATTCAGAGACTACATTATACTATACGAAAGTGTTTTCAACCTCTTGACAAGATATTTATGACTTTAAGGCTATTTTTAAGGCTTTGCCAATACCTTGGAACCCTGGTCTATACCTGTCTTAATCGATGAAAAATTGATATTTTCCTTAATTTTGTTGTGAGTCAGCTTTTATTTGATTCTAGGTTTTATTTGATGCGGAATTTTTTTTTTAATTATAATGAACTAGTAAGTTTGAAACCAATGCTTTAGCCCATTTTTATATCCAAAAACTATAGATGGAATTTATTATTTTCAAGGATTATAGAAGGACTTAAATTAAATATGCAAGAAAAGGAATTGTTATATTCAGAAGAGGACTAAAAAATTCACTTTATTCGTAGGTCATTTAGATGAACTGCTCAATATTTACTCGTTGTTTAACTTATTTACAGCATAACAAATCAGGATTTAGGCAAGTTATGAGGCTCAATACAATTTTCTTTGGACTTGATGGCTTGTAGATTAGAGGGAACAGGGAGAGCCAGATAATTTAAAAGGGTGGCCAGCGTTTATCGTATCTTAAATTATCCTCAGCATATTTTCATTTGAAAACAGACTTTAAGCTCTAATCATCTTTCCGATCACTTCAGAAATCCCCCCTTCCACGGAAGTTTTTACAGAAATCAAATCACGCTAAAAATTCCCCTGGAACATGTCCACATGCAAAACAAACCTGACAAAAAGAAAGTAAAACAAATAAAAATAATTTCAAATGTCAAATCCTCTTAGTGTAAAATTTCTCTCCCCAGGAACAAAATCTACAAAAAACCCATCCCAAGCATAAATCTTTCCCCAAAATCGTGTATACTTTCCAATGACAAATACTACAAATAAACAATGGGCAAATTTTATAATTTAAAGACCCATCCACAGAGGCTTCAGAGGGTTGTGTTATCAAAGGCAAAGTTTTGGAACCTTTCAGCCTTTCTTTTTATTTTTGTTCTTGTGATTTTATCTACTTTTATCTACTATTTTTTCTCTTGTTGTTGTCTGAATAACTGAGAGGAAATTTTGGCCTAAACAGTTGTATTTTTCTAGGTTATACTTTGATTTCATTTATCTAAATATTGAACATTTGCAACTACACAAGTTAGAATACTGGTAATGAAGACGAGCGTTCAACTTCATTCTGGCGAAGCCCACTGAATTGATTTACCTGTCGAAGCAATTGTAAATACAATCCTGGAATATGGTAGCATTTTAATTAAGCAAAGTCTTTTGAAGCATATAAAATAGTTCTATATTGTTCTCTTTCGAATATGATTAAATTTGCCTTTGCAATTTGCCTATGATTAAATTTCCCTTTGGATGAGTGTCTTCTGAGAGATTATTTGACTAATAATTCGGTTGTTTCTAAGTGCTTATAAACTGTCAACCCTCCATGTGTCGTGAATGGCAATGAATTATCTTTGTTCTTTTTTGTTATAAATGTAATCCTTTTGGACGGCTTATTCACAATCAAGAAGAAAAAAATTACATTGGAAATTAGCTCAAAATGTGGGATTTGAGAATTTTTTTGTAGACCAAGCTACACGGTTTTCTCTTTTTACTACAGCTTAATTGAATTCATTAAAAATAATCCAAGATTTAATTGTGAATTTCAGTTGCCTCTATTTCAATTAAAACTTTTGGATTTTCACTTACCAGTGACATTGACTGTTCTCTATTTACGGCTTGTTAGTACCAGCTGTTTTACCAAAACCTCGATTTAATTTGAAGGCAGGAGGGGATGTTTAAAAATCAAATCAGTTTTAGGGTCATAATTTTCACGGGTATAGAGGTCAACTGGCCCGAAAAATTCACCCCTAGCAATTTTTCATCTCATGGAAAATTTTTCTGGTTGAAAATGTATTACATCATAAATCCCCCCCCCCCCCAAAAAAATAAAATCTCTGTAAACTTTTTATAAGCAAATACTATAAGTAAACAAATGACAGGGCCCAAGAAAAAGCCATTTAACCATGGGCTGTAGACGTTCAGGTTATCCCGAAACACTTAGACTTTTAAACTATGCTGAACAGAGTTGTTTTGTTGCTTAAAAAGGGCACTAGAACTTTTAATTGTCGTTTGAGTGACTCCTCTCTGGATAATTTAGGACCATTGGTTGTTCGATACGATTACCTCATGGGAGCAAAATAAGCACGCCTCCGAGATCTTCATTTTGACAAAAAAAAAAAGACAAGAAAAAAGGCTGCTAAATTGGAATAACAATTGTTTGCAATTCATTAAAATACTCTAGTTTTAAAAATTGAAAGGCAGACGGATGTGTAACCTCTCTTGTGGAATATTTCTTTTTCATTTAAAGTTTTAATGTTGCTCATAACTTTTATTTAAAAAAAATAGGTTTTAAAATTTAATTCACGTAGTTTTGGAAAAAAAAAGCCTGAAAATATCCCCCTCTCTTTTGGTGGAACATTACCCCCTGAAAATAAAAAAATCCTATAAAATACTTATAAGATCTTTTAAAATTGAGCAAAAGATTTTTAAGTCGTTTTAGCAGCTAAAATAGTTTAGCCAATGCCTTACTCGGACAAGACCAAAACTACGATGCTTGGAAGAGAAAAATTACTATTTTTCTTAGTACGGTAAAAAAATCCTTTGAAATTTATGTTCTAACCCAGGCTAATCAGCTTGAACACTTATCTTCATTATAACATACTGCTGCAGTTGTGTTGATACGGTCGACTTATGATCTATTGATGACGCTAGTCGGCACGTAAGTTAGATCGGAAACAAGAATCTATAGAGATTTAAACCAACCTTCTGGTCAAGTTTCACTGACCTTTGTAAGATTCAGCAAACGCATAAATTTTTTTACTATTATCGGCTACAACCCAAGATATTGTTTAATGTGTTTTCCTCTATTGGGACTATTTCTAGTAAAATACTCTGGGAAGCTAAAGTCGTACTAATTCTAGTCATACTAATTAATCAAAATCTATTGATCTAACTGTTTCCTGGAAACTCATAACATTCGCCTGGAGCAACAACATGATCTTGAAGGAAGTGTCATTGACCTGCCCCCATTAGACTCAATAATCCATCAAAGTGAGAAAGTTCCTGTTTTTCCATTCTCACTGACAAAAACCATAAAACAGACATAAATGTGAGAAAGTTCCTGTTTTTTCTTTCTCACTGACAAAAACCATAAAACAGACATAAATGTGAGAAAGTTCCTGTTTTTCCATTCTCTCTGACAAAAACAATAAAACAGACATAAATGTGAGAAAATTCCTGTTTTTTCAAGCGAGAAAAATACTGTTTTTCCATTGTCACTGACAAAAACCATAAAACATCCATAAATGTGACAAAATTCCTGTTTTTTCATTCTCACTGACAAAAACCATAAAACATCCATAAATGTGACAAAATTCCTGTTTTTCCATTCTCACTGACAAAAACCATAAAACATCCATAAATGTGACAAATTTCCTGTTTTTCCATTCTCACTGACAAAAACCATAAGACATCCATAAATGTGAAAAAGTTCCTGTTTTTTCATTCTCACTGACAAAACCCATAAAACAGACCTAAATGTGAGAAAGTTCCTATTTTTCCATTCTCACTGACAAAAACCATAAAACAGACATTAAAGTGAGAAAGTTCCTGTTTTTACATTCTCTCTGACAAAAACAATAAAACAGACATAAATTTTAGAAATTTCCTGTTTTTTCAAGCGAGAAAAATACTGTTTTTTCATTCTCACTGACAAAAACCATAAAACATCCATAAATGTGACAAAATTCCTGTTTTTCCATTCTCACTGACAAAAACCATAAGACATCCATAAATGTGACAAAGTTCCTGTTTTTTCATTCTCACTGACAAAACCCATAAAACAGACATAAATGTGAGAAAGTTCCTGTTTTTCCATTCTCACTGAAAAAAACCATGAAACAGGCTTGAATTGCTATTGACGTCCATCAAAAAAATCAAATAAATTGATCAACACACATAACCATCCAAGAAAACATCAATAAATGTAAGAAAATTTCGGTTTTTCAATTCTCACTGACAACAAACAGACATAAATTATGTAAAAAAAGTTGTAGGTGGCAGCAGGGGTGAGTGATTGGAGTAGCACCTCCCTCTCTACTTATAAGATCTTCTAAAATTGAGCACATGATTTTTAAGTCGCTTTAGCAGCTAAAATAGTTTTGCCAATGCCTTACTCGGACAGGACCAAATCTACGGTGCTTGGAAGAGAAGATAATGGAAGAGAAAAATTACTATTTTTCTAAGAACGGTAAAAAAATCCTTCGAAATTTATGTTCTAACCCAGGCTTATATCATGAACACTTATCTTAATCATAACATTCTGCTCCAGCTGTGTTGATACGGGCGACTTACTATATATTGATGACGTAAATCGGCACGAAAGTTAGATCGGTAACATGAATCAATAGCCATTTGAACCAACCTTCAGGTTAAGTTTCATAGATCTGTGTAAGATTCGGCGAACGCATAAATTTTTTGCTATCATCGGCAACAATCCAAGATTTTGTTAAATGAGTTTCCCTCTATTGGGACTATTTCTAGTAAAATACTCTTGGACGCTAAAATCGTACAAATTCTATTCATACTATTTAATCAAAATCTATTTTTCTCTTCTACGCAATGGTATCAACCCCATACTGCCTCCCAATTTTAATTTCGTCTCATTTGAATTATATTTTCAAACTTCTTACTTTTTCCGTTCTAGGTCCTTCAGTTAGTAGAGAAACTGTATCTAAGAATCTGACTTTGTTTAGGTTTCAATTGTAGATTTTTAGAGCATGTGTTCCAAACATGACTCAAATCTGCCAGCCCTAGTTTTGATGTGACTCAAGTCGGCGATTCTTCAAACGCATTTTAGGCTTTACGATTTAAGTTAGATTGAATTTTTGCTACCCAGTCTTATTCTGGTCTACCGTTTAATTTAGTTTTTTTTTCCGCGATTGGAGATATACAAATATCCATCTTTGTTTTCCATTATTGGTCGGAGGATTACCCTACGCATTAAATCTATAAGAAATTATTGTTGAGGTGCTTGGAAGCTCTTCCTGTTATTACGTCTATTATTAGCATATTTTTCTCCGTGTCCCTGTCTTACGCTCAATTCCGTAAAATCTACACTTTAAAATTTTAGCAACCCACGACCCAATGCTGAAGATATAAACAGTGAAATGACAAAAGAATAATCTCTGAATAAAGTAAAGAAAAATTAAAAGAAGTGACGTACTTAATAAAATAACCAGATTAGAAATTGGAATTGAAATAGAAATAAAAAGATTAGAGATTGGGAAGCCATTGTAATGTAAGTGGTCAAGTGAAGTTCAAGTAAGCTTATTATTAGTAAAGGTGGTGGATGCAATGAAAATATTAAAGAAGAATAGACAATGCCCAGGGTGTTTTTGAGAAAATTTAAAAATTTGGAAGAATAGAAGAAAAATATGTCTCCAAACCAAGAATAGAATACTGGTAGCTACAGTGATAATAGTGGTCAAATATGGCTCTGAAATGTGGGCGGTACCAAAGACGGAGGAGAATTTGCTGGTTTGTTGTTTGAGATATACATATTATTTTGGGTCCCCGTCTAACTGACCGTATTTCAATGAGAAAGCTTTACAAAAAGTTTAAGAAATACATATTATTTTGGGTCCCAGTTTAACTGACAGTATTTCAATCAGAAATCTTTACAAAAAATTTAGCTCTGTCCCAATTACTAGCGCTGTAATAAGTGGAAGACTGATATGGCTATGATACATTCTTTTGGTAAAAAATCACAAATTTCGACAGATCGTCCATTTCGGGCAACAACCCGTCCATTTCGGGCCAAAAAATTATTATGTCGTCCCCTGATGGTGGGGACGCATTCTGTAGTAAGTAATAGCATTCAAGTTAGAGTTTACTCTTTCTTTTTCTAATTTGCTTTTTTATTAATTATATTAATTATTAACTCTATATTACTAATATTCTACTTTTTCTAGTCGAATTCTAGTAATTGTTATCTTATTAAGTTGATCCCAGAACTCTGAATTTTTTACCTTGATCACTAATAGATGTCGAACCAAATTCCTGAGACTCAGGTTCAAGTTTACGTTTATCTTCTGGGGTGCTTGCCCCCCTCCCCCCCCTTGAATAATGCCCTGCTGTTGTGTAAAGACTTTCAGTAGTATAATTAATTATAGAACTAACAGATAAAAAAAAGAAAGAAACCTAAACTCAAATTGAGGTCAATTAAATTCTAAAAGATAATATGAGGGGAGAAAGAAATAAAATCGGGAATCGGCTGTCAATTGTATCTAAGTGTATAATACTTTGTCGAACCTTTTAAGTGTCAAGTGTATTAAGTTAGGTGTATGCTCTGTTAAGTTTAGGCTTATAGACTTTGTTAAGTATATATAAGTATATTATAGTTTCTTAAACTCCTTATGATTGTAGAATCTTTTAAGTGTTTTAACTGTTATATTTTTCTCCGGGTTGAATTTTAAATATTATTGTCTGTTATTTCTATGAAGCGAAACAGATTTTTAAATCATAAATTTTCATTCATCCAATGTTTCTCAATATAATATATTTACGTAATACTCTTAGCTGTAGTATTGACATTTAGTTTATTTTATCCCCTAATTTCAGAAGTAATGAATTCAACTATTTGTGGCATTGGTGGTGAAACTCAACCGAATCTCTGGCGTTACAACTTCTGTGGAAAGACTGAGAAATCATCTCTCATACTAGAACTTCATATAGACCCTGGCTGTGAAAAGCTTTCACCAATAGAATGTGATGTCTGTCCTGCTGTAGTTAGATATTATAGAAGTTTTGTGGATCATTTTATTGAGCATCAAATAGGAGAAACAAGAAGATGTTCAATTTGTTTGCAAGACAATATTCATAACATGAAAGAACATTTAATTTTACTGGGTCATTTTTCAGAAAACGAGTCTGAAATAGTATTACTGGGTGCTACCTGTCACGTTACTTCACGGAAATTGTCCACAAGTTTCAATTTAAATTCACTAGGGTTGAATTCTAAAGCAATGAACTTAACTACGTGCAGCATTAGTGGTGAAACTCTTATTCAGTGTGACATTTGTAAGAAAACTTTTACTCGGCAGGAACATTTGACTAGACAGAAACGAGTGCATATTGGTAGAAAACCATTTGAATGTGATATGTGTAATATATGTTTTGCTATTTCGTTAAATTTGACTAGACGCAATCGAGTGCAGACTGATGAAAAACCCTTTCAGCGTGATATCTGAAATGCATATTATTCTTGTTAGCAAAATATTGGAAATAACAAACGAGTGCATACAGGTAACAAACTCTATAAGTGTTAGATATGTAATACACCCTTTGGTGAAACAGCACATTTGAGTATACATAAACCAGTGCATACTGGGATATAACATTCAAGTGTGATATATGTAGGAAAACTTTTGCTCTTACTGAAAATTTTATAATTCATAGATTAGAGAAAACATTTTAAAACCCTAACAGTGCTATGAATGTAAGACAACTGTTGATGTGTCAGAAGATTTTATCAGTAATAAAAGAGTGCATGGAGGGAAAAAACCTTCCAGTGTGATATATTTAAGACAACCTGTGCTCGGTCAGAATATTTAACCAGACATAAACCAGTTCATATAAGTGAAAAACCTTTTGAATTTAACATATGCAAGAAAACTTTTGCTGATTCATAAAACTTGACCACAAATAAATGAATGCATACAAAAGAAAAACATTTTCAGTGTGATATTTGTACGAGAAGCTTTGCTGAGGGTGGATATTTGATCAGGCATAAACAAGTGCACACAGGTGAAAAATTCTTTCAGTTAATATATATTACAAAAGGTTTTCTGAATCAGGCTCTTTGAATAAGCGCACCAGAATTCTTAGAAGTAAAAAGTCTTCAAATATTATATATTAAGTATTAGTTTATTTTAGAAAATTGACAAATTTTATATGTATTTTTTGAGCGACCACCCTATTTTGTCTTACAATTTTCAGAATTCAGTTAAAACTTCCACGAATTTTTTTTTTTTTGGGGGGGGGGGCAAGCACTCAATTTATCAATTGTCACAAGGAGGGGCTCATTTGATTGGAAATTGAAAGTACTCTTTTTCTTTTTAAGATTCAAAATCTATAAGAGGGGAAATAGACCCCTCATCCCGGTTTCCCCGAATGAATCCGATCAAAACATTCAGATATATATTTTTTTCAAAGCAGATCAAAAGTCAGATGACAGAAACTGCTAGATTAACACAACCCTCCCAGAGCCTTGGTGCACGTGTACATGTTGTCCCCCGGGACACGTAAGGTATTTATACAAAGGGTGGTCGTATAAACTTTGGAGGGCGCTTGTTTGATTGGAAATTGAAAGTTTTAGTGCCCGTATCCAAAGTGAGAAGCGATCGGAGGGCAAATAGCCTATCTCAGTGCTCTCTTTTCCCCGAATGTATTCCATAAAAAATTAGAGATGCCCATTTTCTTAAAGATAGTTCAAAGAGCAGATAATTTTTCACGGGGGAATGCAAGGTTTTTATGCAAGGGGTGGTCGTAACTTCGGTGGGGGCTCATTCGATTGTAAATTGAAACTTCTAGTTTCCTCCTTAAGAGCGAAGTGATTGGAGGGCAACTAGTACCCCCCCCCCCCCTCTCACGCTCTTTTTTTTCCAAACGCATCAGACTAAAATTTTGAGATAGTCATTTTGCTCAAAATAGCCCAAAGATCAGCTGCAACAAACTTCGGGCTCGACACAACCCTTTGGAGCCAGTGTTTCGGAGTATCAGCGCGTCTAATGTGGCAGATAAGGTGTTTCTTTGAGGAGGTGTTTCTCTTGAGAGCTATCTCATTTGATTAAAAATTTAAAGCACGAATTCTCTGTTAAGTGTCAACTCTGGTTCGAGCGTAAACAGCCCTCACAAGCCCTTTTTTCCAAGTAAATTTGATCAAAATTTTAAGATTGTCATTTTGTTCAAAATAAGTAATGTATCATATTGCAATGTCTTTGAGGTTGACACAGCCTGCAAATTCTGGGATTTAGGGTTGTAAGTTATTTTCCTGGGGCATATAAGGCTTGATTGAAGATGTTGGTTATATAAACCTTGCAGGAAGATCCTTTGCTTGGAACTTGACCTTTCTAATTCGCCCGTTTATGATTCAAAATTGACTCTTACGGCACCCTCCCCCCTCCAGGTATTATTTTTCACAAATGTATCTGAGCGGAAATATGACGCAGCCATTGTGCTCAAAATAGCTCACAGATATTGTCAAAATGCCGTCTGGTTTGATAACGCCCCATAGTCCTGGAGAAAGGTTTTTTACCTTGGCCCCGGTACATATTAGGTTGTTTGGAAAATGCATCTATATTTTATGGGAAACTTCTTTTATGGACTAATAAAATAAATTTATAAAGAAGAAGGTATTATATACCCATAACTTTTTTTTTGGAACTACTTCTTTGTCTGAATTTAATGTATTGTTTTTTCGTAAAATTTATATACATTGTCATTAAGTTAATTTTATACATGTTTTAATTATAGTCTTAGCATCTGCAGATTTTTTACATAGTGGTACTAAAAAGCAGGTGGATATTGCAGACCCTTTTTCGTGTCTTAAGCCTGAAGAGTGTCCGACAAAATCTTTTCTCTGCATTTTGGTGTCATGTAAACTTGAACCTGAGACTCAGGACTTTGGTTCGACATCTATCAGTAATCAAGGTAAAAAATTCACTGAGTTCCGGGATCAACTTAATAAGATAACAATGACTAGAATTCGACTAGAAAAAGTAGAATATTAGTAATATAGAATTAATAATTAATAGAATTAATAAAAAAGCAAATTAGAAAAAGAAAGAGTAAACTCTAACTTGAATGCTATTACTTACTACTGAATGCGTCCCCACTATCAGGGGACGACATAATAATTTTTTGGCCCGAAATGGACGGGTTGTTGCCCGAAATGGACGATCTTTCGCAATCTGTAATCTTTCAACAAAAGAATGTGTCATAGCCATCTCAGTCTTCTACTTATTACAGCCCTAGTAATAGGGACAGAACTAAATTTTTTGTACAGCTTTCTGATTGAAATACGGTCAGTCAAACGGGTACCCAAAAGAATATGTATTTCTCAAATTTCTTGTACAGCTTTCTGATTGAAATACGGTCAGTCAGACGGGTACACAAAAGAATATGTATTTCTCAAACAACAAACCAGCAAATCCTCCTCAGTCTTTGGTACCGCCCACATTTCAGAGCCATATTTGACCACTGTTATCTCTGTAGCTTCCAGTATTTTATTCTTGGTTTGGAGACATATTTTTCTTCTATTCTTCTAAATTTTTAAATTTTCTCAAAAACACCCTGGGCATTGTCTATACTTCTTTAATATTTTCATTGTATCCACCACCTTTACTAATAATAAGCTTACTTGAACTTCACTTGACCACGTACATTACAATGGCTCCCCAATCTCTAATCTTTTTATTTCTATTTCAATTCCAATTTCTAATCTGGTTATTTTATTAAGTAGGTCACTTCTTTTAATTTTTCTATACTTTAGTCAGTGATTATTCCTTTCTCATTTCACTGTTTATATCCTCAGCATTAGGTCGTGTGTTACTGGAATTTTGAAATGTAAATTTTATGTACTGGAGTAAAATAAAGGAACCCGGAATAAATTTGCTCAAAATATAAGTAATCACGTAAAGAGAATACAACCCTCACACTGATATTTTATTATATATTTAATGCATAGGGTAGTCCTCCATATAATCATAGAAAACAAAGATGTACGTTAGTTTGTCTTCACTTGCGGAAAAAAAACTGAATTAAATGATACACCGGACTAAAACGGGGTAGCAAAAATTCATTCTAACTTATATCGTAAAGCATAAAATTTTTTGGAAAAATCTCGGACTGGAGTCACATCAAGACTAGGGCTGGCCGATTTGAGTCACGTTTGGAACACATGCGTTAAGAATCTAGAATTGAAACCAAGACAAATTTAGATTCTTAGAAAGAGTTCCTCTACTGACTAAAGGACCTAGAACGGAAAAGGTTATATATTAGAAAATATACATAAGATGAGACGAGATTAAAATTGGGAGGCAGAAGTATGGGGTTGATACCATTACGCAGAAGAAAAAAATAGATTTTGATTAATTAGTATGACTAGAATTAGTACGATTTTAGCTTCCCAGAGTATTTTACTAGAAGTAGTCCCAATAGAGGAAAACACATTAAACAATATCTTGGATTGTAGCCGATAATAGGAAATAAATTTATGCGTTTGCTGAATCTTACAAAGGTCAGTGAAACTTGACCAGAAGGTTGGTTTAAATGGCTGTTGATTTTTGTTGCTGATCAAACTTACGTGCCGACTAGCGTCATTAATAGATCATAAGTCGACCGTATCGACACAGTCACAGCAGTATACTATGATGGAGATAAGTGTTTATGCTATTAGCCTGGGTTAGAATATAAATTTCAAAGGATTTTTTTACCATTCTTAGAAAAATAGTAATTTTTTTCTTCCATTATCTTCTCTTCCAAGCACCGTAGATTTGGTCCTGTCCGAGTAAGGCATTGGCAAAACTATTTTAGCTGCTAAAGCGACTTAAAAATCATGTGCTCAATTTTAGAAGATCTTATAAGTAGAGAGTGGGGTGCTACTCCCATCACTCACCCCTGCTGCAAGCTACAACTTTTTTTTACATAGTTTATGTCTGTTTGTTGTCAGTGAGAATGAAAAAACCGGAATTTCGATACGTTTATGGATGTTTTCAAGGATGTTTATGTGTGTTGGTCAATTTATTTGACGTTTTTGATGGACGTCAATAGCAATTCATGTCTGTTTCATGGTTTTTGTCACTGAGAATGAAAAAACAGGAACTTTCTCACATTTATGTCTGTTTTATGGGTTTTGTCAGTGAGAATGAAAAAACAGGAACTTTGTCACATTTATGGATGTCTTATGGTTTTTGTCAGTGAGAATGTAAAAACAGGAAATTTGTCACATTTATGTATGTTTTATGTTTTTTGTCAGTGAGAATGAAAAAACAGGAATTTTGTCACATTTATGGATGTTTTATGGTTTTTGTCAGTGAGAATGGAAAAACAGTATTTTTCTCGCTTGAAAAAACAGGAATTTTCTCACATTTATGTCTGTTTTATGGTTTTTGTCAGAGAGAATGGAAAAACAGGAACTTTCTCACATTTATGTATGTTTTATTGTTTTTGTCATTTAGAATGGAAAAATAGGAACTTTCTCACATTTTTGTATGTTTTATAGTTTTTATCAGTGAGAATGGAAAAACAGGAACTCTCTCACATTTATGTCTGTTTTATGGTTTTTGTCAGTGAAAATGAAAAAACAGGAAATTTCTCACATTTATGTATGTTTTATGGTTTTTGTCAGTGAGAATGAAAAAACAGGAACTTTGTCACATTTATGTATGTTTTATGTTTTTTGTCAGTGAGAATGAAAAAACAGGAATTTTGTCACATTTATGTATGTTTTATGGTTTTTGTCAGTGAGAATGGAAAAACAGTATATTTCTCACTTTAAAAAACAGGAATTTTCTCACATTTATGTCTGTTTTATGGTTTTTGTCAGCGAGAATGGAAAAACAGGAACTTTCTCACTTTAATGTCTGTTTTATGGTTTTTGTCAGTGAGAATGAAAAACAGGAACTTTCTCACATTTATGTCTGTTTTATGGTTTTTGTCAGTGAGAATGGAAAAACAGAAACTTTCTCACTTTGATGGATTATTGAGTTTAATGGGGGCAGGTCAATGACTCTTCCTTCAAGATCATGTTGTTGCTCGAGGCAAATGTTATGAGTTTCCAGGAAACAGTTAGATCAATAGATTTTGATTAATTAGTATGACTAGAATTAGTACGACTTTAGCTTCCCAGAGTATTTTACTAGAAATAGTCCCAATAGAGGAAAACACATTAAACAATATCTTGGGTTGTAGCCGATAATAGTAAAAAAATTTATGCGTTTGCTGAATCTTACAAAGGTCAGTGAAACTTGACCTGAAGGTTGGTTTAAATGGCTGTTGATTCTTGTCGCCGATCAAACCTACGTGCCGACTAGCGTCATCAATAGATCATAAGTCAACCGTATCGATACAGTTACAGCAGTATGCTATAATGGAGATAAGTATTTATGCTGATTAGCCTGGGTTAGAATATAAATTTCAAAGGATTTTTTTACCGTTCTTAGAAAAATAGTAATTTTTTTCTTCCATTATCTTCTCTTTCAAGCACCGTAGGTTTGGTCCTGTCCGAGTAAGGCATTGGCGAAAATATTTTAGCTGCTAAAGCGACTTAAAAATCATGTGCTGAATTTTAGAAGATCTTATAAGTAGAGAGGGAGGTGCTACTCCCATCACTCACCCCTGCTGCCACCTACAACTTTTTTTACATAATTTATGTCTGTTTGTTGTCAGTGAGAATGAAAAAACAGGAATTTTGTCACATTTATGGATGTTTTCTTGGATGTTTATGTGTGTTGGTCAATTTATTTGATGTTTTTCATGGATGTCAACAGTAATTTATGTCTGTTTTATGGTTTTTGTCAGTGAGAATGGAAAAACAGGAACTTTCTCACATTTATGTCTGTTTTATGGTTTTTGTCAGTGAGAATGAAAAAACAGGAACTTTCTCACATTTATGGATGTTTTATTGTTTTTGTCAGTGAGAATGGAAAAACAGGAATTTTGTCACATTTATGGATGATTTATGGTTTTTGTCAGTGAGAATGAAAAAACAGTAATTTTGTCACATTTATGGATGTTTTATGGTTTTTGTCAGTGAGAATTGAAAAACAGTATTTTTCTCACTTGAAAAAACAGGAATTTTCTCACATTTATGTCTGTTTTATGGTTTTTGTCAGCGAGAATGGAAAAACAGGAACTTTCTCACTTTAATGTCTGTTTTATGGTTTTTGTCAGTGACAATGGAAAAACAGGAACTTTCTCACATTTATGTCTGTTTTATGGTTTTTGTCAGTGAGAATGAAAAAACAGGAACTTTGTTACATTTATGGATGTTTTATGGTTTTTGTCAGTGAGAATGAAAAAACAGGAATTTTGTCACATTTATGGATGATTTATGGTTTGTGTCAGTGAGAATGAAAAAACAGGAATTTTGTCACATTTATGGATGTTTTATGGTTTTTGTCAGTGAGAATGAAAAAACAGGAACTTTCTCACATTTATGTCTGTTTTATGGTTTTTGTCAGTGAGAATGGAAAAAAAGGAACTTTCTCACTTTGATTGATTATTGAGTCTAATGGGGACAGGTCAATGACACTTCCTTCAAGATCTTGTTGTTGCTCGAGGCAAATGTTATGAGTTTCCAGGAAACAGTTAGATCACACGTTTCCTTCTCAGCCAATCAGAGGGCTTGCTTACATATTAGCGGCGCAGGGAGTATAAGGAAAGGATTTTTGCTATAGCTTTATTAGTCTGTGAATAGAATTCACTAAGTTTTTAGTTAACAGTGTAATAACATGAGTGAACAAGTTGAGTTAGAAATATCCTTTTTTTGCAACTGTTCTATTTGTAAAGGACATTTTCATGATTTTGAACATTCTCATGAACCTACTGCATGTTTAGACAGCATAGAGGCAGAGACAGATGAGAAGAATCTGGAGGAAACAAGAAGAACAATTATATGTGACAAGGAGAGAAATAAATGCCGGTTGCAAGTTTGTTCACATAAAAGAAGGATTGATATGATAGAAAAGAAAGATCAAAAGAAGAGACTGGTAAAAGAGGGCTTTCTCTATAGTGTAAAAGACAGCAGTGAAAATCCACTGAAAAGTGTATATAAAGCAAGATATAACTCGGATTATTATGATGATTATGTTCTAAGAGAAGAGAAAAAGTGGCCCTTTAAAAGACAACATAAGAGCTCATTCTACGAAAAGGATTTTAAACAACGGAAACCATGGTGGAAGTGTTCACATATATGATTTAACGGTAAATCTAATTATTAATATGTATAATGAGTTTTATATTGTAATCATACAATAAATTTGTTTGTATTATTTTAATTTTCATATACTAGATATATATAGAGTGAGGATACCGTCAGAGACTTATATACATGAACAGTTCAGTTTGATTAGATCAATCCATAGAGTATTATCAGTCCACAACCAAGTTTTCTATCAAAGATAACAAAAAATAATTCATTCTTCTAATCTTTATTCTTATGATAAATCAATATTTATTACAGTTTTTAGGTACACAATCTCGGGTTCTATTATCTGAATGTCTATGTCATCCTCCTCCACTACCACTATATCTACCAGAGGGGGTGGTATACATTCAATTTCAACCTCCGGTTCATCATTTATTGATATATCAATCAAAGGGGTGGGCCTGTATTCAAATAAATCGCCGCGTACTTCTATTGTAGGCAAACTAGGAGCCAACCGCTCGTCATCCTCTATGCAAAGACGGCCCTAAGGTCCCCGCCGTACCAGATCTTCCGACGTATACGACAGACCATCTTCCGTATAATGCACTTCTAGCACATCATCAGTACCTTTGAAGGTTTTAATAGTACAAAGAAGGACCTCCTCATCAAGTGAGAGATCTCAACCTAGCCTTACATTCTAAGAGCTTAATAACACTAGGATCAAAAACTAGTCTCCTGCGGAAAACCTATATTAGTTCAGATTTTACGGGAATAGTTTATTTTCGAACCAATGAAATGTATTTACCATAATTTTCTTACAAAAGCTAGAGTTCTGGTACAATGGTGAGGAGGGGTACCGTTAGATATGGCACACTGAGATTCATAACTATAATGTCCTCATGAAATAAGGCCCCCCTTGACGGATATATATAGAATTTGAAATGGAGGGATACTGATCGTATGAACATATAAGTGTTAATAATAACTGTATTCACACACACAATCATGAATGTATATGTTATATACATATTAAGTGTCCTGCAGCGACTGTAAAGCTGACAAGTACTTCTATACTTATTAAGGCTCATCTAATTCTATCGACAAGATAAGACTTTTCTTTACCTCAAATAAAAATTAAAAAAATATTTCTATTAACTTTATTAATGTTTACTCCTTCCATAACTGATGTTCGTGATTTTAAAAGTTTATGATTGTTTTTTTATAATTATAAGGAACTTGAACCCAGCGTCACCTAGTTATTTTTTTTGTTCGGCATAAATGAAACGTTAAAGCGGGGGGTTTCAGCCTAAGAAAAAAATCGCGTTTGGACGTCAATTTACAATTTATTAATTTTATTGTTTTCTATAGTTTAAAAAATTTTTTTTTCTCAGTCATCATCTTTTAATCATTCACAAAAAATACCAAAGAAAACCACTTTCCACGGTTTATCGATGTTAAATTATTAAGAAGGATATTATTTCTTTGAAATGTACATTTTACATTTTTAATTTTCATGCTTTTGATAAGTATCTTGTCCTTTTGGTGTAAATTGCAGCTGAAGGCTTATCGCAAAATCACTGTTTCAAGTTTTTTCATATACTAAAATTGAAGGAAGATAGAAAATGTAAAAAATTCTTTTTACCCGAATATTCTTCAGAGCCCAACCTAACTACGACCTGAAAACAATAATATAACTTATAGTTGGACAAATTTTTTTTAGTATCTCTTTTCTAACATCATTTGGAACTTGCAAATTATTATAAGTAGTAACTAATTACTTAATTTTTAATGAACTTATAATTAATCGAACCAACAATCCAAATTTTTGATACCACAACAATAAATTGCAAACGAAAAAAGAATATAAAAAAACTACAGCATTTTAAGAAGTACAGAGTTTGGCTCATGAAATTGAATAGAACAACGGACTATGACAAATAGCTTCAGAATCAAAATCTGACCCAGTCAAATAAAGGTCCCTCCATCATTTTTGGTCATTCATCCCCCCCACCAAACAAGCAGTGCAGTTAAAACCTACTTAGAATCTATACTTAGACCTTGAAACTAGAAGAAACTAAATTTTCTGTAAAGTTATGTCTAGCGATAGAATTAATAGAGTGACAAAAACTTTTTTTTCACAAGGGTCAATTTTTCAACTAACAGTATAGAGCTGCAATGCTAATCCAAATATTAAAATAAATATTAGATAATAATTTTTAAAACTTAAGCTTATGTTCAATGCTATATAATATATATTGAAAAAAACTTTTTTTCACACGGGAAAATTTTTAAATTTAAATTTACCAGCAGCTGAACTAAATAAAAGAAGAACAGAAATGTGATCGAATAATTGTTCAAACGAAAGCTTATATCCAATGATATATTAGTTAGAGTGACAAAAACTTTTTACACGGGGGCAGCCCTATTCATAAACAGAATAATTTTTGTTCGTCTTAAGTTTTAGTGTTGCTTCTTACTTCCAACTGAAAACTTATTTTTAATTTGATGTTTTACATTTTTTTCAAATAATGCCATTAATATCTCTTTTAATAGAACCTCTCTTATCAGTTTAATTCGATTTGAGCACTGGTTCAATTCGAACAGCAAACATTCTTTCTAGTCTTTAGACTTTTCAAACACAGTAAACATGATTACGGTATGTAATTTGTAGGGTTGGTTCTGTGGGAGTGTGCTAGCTACCCCAGACCCAAATGGTCTGAATTCACATTTTAGAGTTAAAAAGTGCACACAGAAAAAAAGCAAATGTAATAGTCGTTTAAAATCTCCCTCCCCCCCCCACCCCAAGCTCAAAAATTTCTGGGGGATCGTATTTTCAAGGTTTTATTCTAAGTGAACGGTCTTATCTTTCAGGAGTGAGGAGTCGTTCACATTGGATTGGGAATAAAAGTCAAACTTATGCGCAAAGAGCGAGAAGTTTTAGTGTTGCTTCTTACTTCCAACTGAAAACCTATTTTTTAATTTGATGTTTTACCATTTTCAGTTGAAACTGAAAATAACTGAACATCAACTGAAAATAAGTTTTCAGTTGGAAGTAAGAAGCAACACTAAAACTTAAGACGAACAAAAATTATTCTGTATATGAATAGGGCTGCCCCCCTGTAAAAAGTTTTTGTCACTCTAACTCATATATCATTGGATATAAGCTTTCGTTTGAACAATTATTCGACATTATTTCTGTTCATCTTTGATTTAGTGTAGCAGCTCTATACTTTTAATTGAAAAATTACCTCTTGTGGAAAAAAGTTTTTGTCACTCTATTAAATATATCATTGAACATAAGTTTACTTTTGAACAATTATTCGTTATTATTTCTGTTCATCTTTGATTTAGTGTAGCAGCTCTTTACTTTTAGTTGAAAAATAACCCCTTGTGGAAAAAAAGTTTTTGTCACTCTAATAAGTCTATCGCTAGACATAACTTTACAGAAAATTTAGTTTCTTCTAGTTTCAAGGTCTAAGTATAGATTCTAAGTAGTTTTTAACTGCATTGCTTGTTTGGTGGGGGGGGGGATGAATGACCAAAAATGATGGATGGACCTTTATTTGACTGGGTTAGATTTTGATTCTGAAGCTATTTGTCATAGTCCGTTGTTCTATTCAATTTCATGAGCCAAACTCTGTACTTCTTAAAATGTTGTAGTTTTTTATATTCTTTTTTCGTTTGCCATTTATTGTTGTGTTATCAAAAAATTTGGATTGTTGGTTCAATTAATTATAAGTTCATTAAAAATTAAGTAATTAGTTACTACTTATAATAATTTTCAAGTTCCAAATGATGTCAGGAAAGAGATATTAAAAAAAAAATTTGTCCAACTATAAGTTATATTACTGTTTTCAGGTCGTAGTTAGGTTGGGCTCTGAAGAATATTCGGGTAAAAAGAATTTTTTACATTTTCTTAGCTTCCTTCAATTTTAGTATATGAAAAAACTTGAAACAGTGATTTTGCGATAAGCCTTCAGCCGCAATTTACACCAAAAGGACAAGATACTTATCAAAAGCATGAAAATTAAAAATGTAAAATGTATATTTCAAAGAAATAATAGCCTTCTTAATAATTTAACATCGATAAACCATGGAAAGTGGTTTTCTTTAGTATTGTTTGTGAATGATTAAAAGATGATGATTGACAAAAAAACATTTTTGAAACTAATGAAAACTTTAAATTTAATAAATTGTCAAATGATATCAAAATGTAATTTTTTCCTGAAATTGAAACCTCTTAGTTTAACTCAGGTATTGGACCTTTCATCTATGCCGAACAAAAAAAATAAGTAGGTGAAACTGTGTTTAAAGTCTTCATCATTATAAAATCAAAAGCACAAACTATACAAGTCACGAGTATCGGTTATGTAAGAGATAAACATTAATAAAGTTAATGGAAATAATTGTTCATTTTATAATTGAGTTCGAACAAAGTCTTGTCGTTTCGTCAAAATTTAATAAACCTTAATAAGCATAAGAGCAATTTGTCAGTTCTCCCTTCACTAAAGGGAACTTAACACGTATATAAGAGATAATATAAAGAGTTTTTATGTGAATGCACATATACGTCACAATTATATATTCAAATGATCAGGCTCTCTCCATTCCAAATTAGAAATATATCCGTCAAGTGGTGCCCTTTTTCATGAGGACATTATAGTTATGAATCTCAGTGAGCCATATCTAACGGTACCCCTCCTCACCATTGTACCAGAACTCTAGCTTTTGTAAGAAAATTATGGTAAATACATTTCATTGGTTCGAAAATAAACTATTCCCGTAAAATCTGAACTAATATAGGTTTTCCGCAGGAAACTCTAGTTTTTGATCATAGGATTATTAATCTCTTAGAATGTATGGCTTGGTTGAGACCTCTCACTTGATGATGAGGCCCTTCTTTGTACTACTACAACCTTCGAAGGTACTGATGATGTGCTAGAAGTACATTATACGGAAGATGGTCTGTCGTATACGTCGGAAGATCTGGTACGGCGGGGACCTTAGGGCCGTCTTTGCATAGAGGATGTCGAGCGGTTGGCTCCTAGTTTGCCTACAATAGAAGTACGCGGCGATTTATTTGAATACAGGCCCACCCCTTTGATTGATATATCAATAAATGATGAACCGGAGGTTGAAATTGAATGTATACCACCCCTCTGGTAGATATAGTGGTAGTGGAGGATGATGACATAGACATTCAGATAATAGAACCCGAGATTGTGTACCTAAAAACTGTAATAAATATTGATTTATCATAAGAATAAAGATTAGAAGAATGAATTATTTTTTGTTATCTTTGATAGAAAACTTGGTTGTGGACTGATAATACTCTATGGAGTGATCTAATCAAACTGAACTGTTCATGTATATAAGTCTCTGACAGTATCCTCACTCTATATATATCTAGTATATGAAAATTAAAATAATACAAACAAATTTATTGTATGATTACAATATAAAACTCATTATACATATTAATAATTAGATTTAACGTTAAATCATATATGAGAACTCTTCCACCATGGTTTCCGTTGTTTAAAATCCTTTTCGTAGAATGAGCTCTTATGTTGTCTTTTAAAGGGCCACTTTTTCTCTTCTCTTAGAACATAATCATCATAATAATCCGAGTTATATCTTGCTTTATATACACTTTTCATTGGGTTTTCACTGCTGTCTTTTACACTATAGAGAAAGCCCTCTTTTACCTGTCTCTTTTTTTGATCTTTCTTTTCTATCATATCAATCCTTCTTTTATGTGAACATACTAGCAACCGGCATAAATTTCTCTCCATGTCACATATTTTTTTTCTTCTTGTTTCCTCCAGATTCTTCTCATCCGTATCTGTCTCTTTGCAGTCTAAACATTCAGAAAGTTCACGAGAATTTTCAAAGTCATGAAAATTTCCTTTACCAATAGAAAAGTTGCAATAAAGGATAGTTCTAACTCAGCTTCTTCACTTATGTTATGACAATGCTAAATAAAAACTTGGTGAATTCTATTCACAGACTAATAAAACTATAGCAAAAATCCTTTCCTTATATTCCCTCCGCCGCTAATATGTAAACAAGCCCTCTGATTGGCTGAGAAGGAAACACGTGATCTAACTGTTTCCTGGAAACTCATAACATTTGCCTCGAGCAAGAACAAGATCTTGAAGGAAGAATCATTGACCTGCCTCCATTAAATTCAATAATCCATCAAAGTGAGAAAGTTCCTGTTTTTTCATTCTCACTGACAAAAACCATAAAACAGACATAAATGTGAGAAAGTTCCTATTTTTTCATTCTCACTGACAAAAACAATAAAACAGACATTAAAGTGAGAAAGTTCCTGTTTTTCCATTCTCGCTGACAAAAACCATAAAACAGACATAAATGTGAGAAAATTCCTGTGTTTTCAAGTGAGAAAAATACTGTTTTTTCATTCTCACTGACAAAAACCATAAATCATCCATAAATGTGACAAAATTCCTGTTTTTTCATTCTCACTGACAAAAACAATAAATCATCCATAAATGTGACAAATTTCCTGTTTTTTCAAATTCTCACTGACAAAACCCATAAAAACATCCATAAATGTGACAAAATTCCTGTTTTTACATTCTCACTGACAAAAACCATAAAACATCCATAAATGTGACAAAGTTCCTGTTTTTCCATTCTCACTGACAAAAACCATAAAACAGACATTAAAATGAGAAGGTTCCTGTTTTTCCATTCTCGCTGACAAAAACCATAAAACAGACATAAAAGTGAGAAAATTCCTGTTTTTTCAGGTGAGAAAAATACTGTTTTTCCATTCTCACTGACAAAAACCATAAAACATCCATAAAAGTGAGAAAATTCCTGTTTTTTTCATTCTCACTGACAAAAACCATAAAACATCCATAAATGTGACAAAGTTCCTGTTTGTTCATTCTCACTGACAAAAACCATAAGACATCCATAAATGTGAAAAAGTTCCTGTTTTTTCATTCTCACTGACAAAACACATAAAACAGACATAAAAGTGATAAAGTTCCTGTTTTTTCATTCTCACTGACAAAACCATGAAACAACCATGAATTGCAGTTGAAGTCCATCAAGAAAACCAGAATAATCAGCCAGCACGCAGAACCATCCCTGAAAACTACAATAAATGTGAGGAAATTTCAGTTTTTCAACTCTCACTGACAAAAAACAGACATTAATTATGTAAAAAAAGTTGTAGGTGGCAGCAGGGGTGAGCGATCGGAGTAGCACCCCCCACTCTACTCTTATAAGTATTTTATAGGAAGTTTTTTTATTCTCTGGTGGTAATGTTCCACAAAGAGGGATGGTTATATTTTAAGGCTTTTTTTCAAAACTAATTAAATCAAATTTTAAAACTCATTTTTTTAGATAAAAGTTATGATCGACATAAAAACTTAAAATAAAAAAGATATATTCAACAAATAAGAGAGGTTACACATCCGTCTGCCTTAATTTTTAGACTTAAGTATTTTAATGTATTGCAAACGATTGTTATTCCAATTTAGCAGCCTTTTTCTTTTCTCTTTTTTGTCAAAATGAAGATCTCGGAGTCATTCTTATTTTGCTCCCATGAGGTAATCGTATCGAACAACGAATGGTCCTAAATTATCCAGAGAGGAGTCACTCAAACGACAATTAAAAATTCTAGTGCCCTTTTTAAGTAACAAAACTCTGTTCAGCATAGTTTAAAAGTAATAGCATTTTGGGATAACCTTAACGTCTACAGCCCATGGTAAAATGGCTTTTTCTTGGGATTTGTCAGTTCTTTACTTATAGTATTTGCTTATACAGAGTTTACAGATATTTTTTTTTGGGGGGGGGATATCGGAGGGATTAAAATTTCCACCAGCAAAATTTTTGCCGAAAAGAAAAATTTATGGGGGCGAATTTTCCGGGCCAGTTTACATTTCTAGCCGTGGAAATTATGACACTAAAACTGATTTGATTTCCCCTTCTGCCTTCACATTCAATCGAGCTTTAGGTAAAACAGCTCGTACTAACAAGCCGTAAATAAAGATTAGTCAATGTCACTGCTAAGTGAAAATACAAAGGTTTTTATTGAAATATAGGCAACTAAAATTCACAATTAAATCTTGGATTATTTTTAATGAATTCAAGTAAGCTGTAATAAAAAGAGAAAACCTTGTAGCATGGTCTACAAAAAAGATTCTCAAATCCCACATTTTGAGCTAATCTCCAAAGTAATTTTCTTGTTCTTCAGTGTGTCTAAGCCTTCCAAAAGGATTACATTTACACCAAAAAGAACAAAGATATTTCTTTGCCATTCACGACACACGGAGGGTTGACAGTTTATAAGCACTTAAAAACAATTAAATTATTAGTCAAAGAATCTGTCAGAAGACACTCATCCAAAGGCAAATTTAATCATAGGCAAATTGCAAAAGCAAATTTAATCATATTCGAAAGAGAACAATATAAAACTATTTTGCATGCTTAAAAGACTTTTCTTAATTAAAATGCTACCACATTCCAGGATTTTATTTACAGAGGCTTTGACAGGTAAATCAATTCAGTGTGCTTAGCCAGAATAGAGTTGAACACTCGTCTTCATTACCAGTATTCTAACTTGTGTAGTTGCAAATGTTCAATATTTAGATAAATGAAATCAAAGTATAACATAGAAACATACAACTGTTTAGGCCGAAATTTCTACTCACTTATTCAGACAACAAAAAGAGAAAAAAGAGCAGATAAAAGTAGATAAAATCACAAGAACAAAATTAAAAACTAAGGCTGAAAAGCTCCAAAACTATGCCTTTGATAATACAACCCTCTAAAGCCCCTGCGGATGGGTCTTTAAATTATAAAATTTCACATTGTTTATGTGTAGAAGTTGTTATTTGGAAGTATACACGATTTCGGGGACAGAGTTATACTTGGGATAGATTTTTTTTACATTTTTGTCCTGGAGAGAGAAATTTTAATGGGAAATTTTAAATTAATGACATTTGAAATTATTTTTATTTGTTATACTTTCTCTTTGTCAGGTTTGTTTTGCATATGGAGATGTTCCAGCGGACTCTTCAGCGTGATTTGATTTCTGTGAAAAATTCCGTGGAAGGGGGGATTTCTGAAGTGGCCGGAAAGATGATTAGAGCTTAAAGTCTGTTTTCAAATGAAAATATTCTGAGAATAATTTAAGATACGATAACACTGGCCATCCTTTTAAAGTAGGCCTATCTGGTTCTGCCTGTTCTCTCTAAATGGCATTGAACTTCGATAAACTTAAACAAAATTTGATTTATAAAACTGAAGTTATCAGAAATAGATCTACAAGCCGCACAAGTCACGTGGAAATTGTATTAAGCCTCCTTACTAACCTAAAACCTGATTTCTAGTGTTGTAAAAAAGTTAAACATCCAGTAAATATTGAGTAGTTCATCTAAAAGACCTACAAAGAAAGTGAATTTTTTATGCTTCTTCTGAATATAATAATTCCTTCTCTTGCATATTTAATTTGTCCTTTTATAACACTTGAAAATAATAAATTCTATCTATAGTTTTTGGATTTAAAAAAGGGCTAAAGCATTGGTTTCAAACTTACTAGTTCATTATAACGAAAAAAAATTAAAAACAATTCTGCAATGTTTTTTTATTATCCTGTTCAGCCAATTAAAACTGTCATTTCACCTCAATGTAAAAAAAGAAAATTTATCACAGTGTAAAGTATTTTAACCTTTTTTATACCCGAAAACAATATAAATAGACCATTATTTTCAAGGGTCCGATAATGATTAAAATTGATGTTGCAAGGAAATCAGTTGAGGTTCCAAGAATTGCTCCATATTTACAAAAAAAAACTGCACTAAATTAGAAAAAAAAATCGAAATGTGGCTTAAAATCTTGTTAAAATTATCTGAATTGTGTTGTCTAAACCAAGAATGAAATAAAAGCTGACACACTAAAAAATAAATGGAAATATCCGTTTATAAGGCATTAAAACAGGTAAAGAACAGTCTTTCAAGGTATTGGCAAAGCCTTAAAAATAGCCTTAAAGTCATAAATATCTTGTCAAGAGCTTAAAAACACCTTCCTATAATATAATGTAGTCTCTGAATTTTTTCCTGGAAGTTTCATTTTCCTTTATAAATTACTGTCTAAGATAAGAAGAAGCCCCTCAACTAGAGTTTTGCTGTAGATTATCTCTTAAACACTCTTTCAAGATTTAATGATCGATGCCACACAGTTTTTCCAAGCCCCCTCCCAATGGGGTCAGATATAGCCCTTGGCTATAGGGTAAGACATCCCAGTACTCAAACAAATAGTTTGACCATAATATATGGTCCCTAAACAGGAATAATAGGCTTCTATTTTCGGAAAAAAAAAATTACTATTTGCAATTTAAAATATATATATCTAAATTATTCCTTAAAGTTTTGATAATTTCTATTTACTCAAGTTAAGAAAGTGAAAACATCTTGGTCTTGAGAAGGCATGGTTTAAGAGGGTTGAAGAGTCAGGTACATGTTTAAGGCTCAGGTGGATCCTTACTATGAAAGATGCAGCAACAGTCATAAGGTATCTTATGACTCCCTCAAGCAATTTAAAATATATATATCGAAATTTATTCCTTAAAGTTTTGATAATTTCTATTTATTAAAGTTAAGAAAGTGAAAACATATAAAGTGTATTTTCTGTGAAGTACAAATTATGTCTTGGTCTTGAGAAGGCATGGTTTAAGAGGGTTGAAGAGTCAGTGTTTAAGGCTGAGGTGGAGCCTTACTACGAAAGATACAGCAACAGTCATAAGGTATCTTTAGCGTGTGGAAAGCAAATGACGGATAATAAATCACACCATTTCTTAATTCATGTACAATATTGTTAGAAGAGTCTATAGTTATAACCGCCTCTTCTTAGCATTCTTCTTTCCTCTCTTTTCGTTATTATTCTTTCCTTCGTTATTTGCCTCCTTATTGTCTCTCCTTTCCTTGCAAGAAAACGGGAAAAGATTATCCCTGTAAACGCGAAGTTCTTCAAATTTCAAATAAATGAGTTTGTTGTATTTGTTAGTAATATATGCCCTATTAACGATAATACACGAAAATAAAAGATACTTATTACCGTTATCTGTCAATTAAGACAAGCCTCAACGCTTGTTACGATGAGGTTTTAGCTCATAAAAAAGCTTTTATTTGCCTCTTTTACTAGCACTGAGCTACTTAAGCGTTAAATCTAAATTAAACAAAAATTTAATTTTTTTTCGGAAAATTTTTCTCTTTTTATTTTCTTGGGTTTTTAGCTTTAACCCCCCCCCCCCTCGGTTTATCTTCTGGGATGCCTGCCCCCCACCCCCACCCACCTGAATAATGCTCTGCTTTTGTGTAAAGATTTTCAGTAGTATAATGAATTATAGAACAAACAGATAAAGAAAAGAAAGAAACCTAAACTTAAATTGATGTCAAATCAATTCTAAAAGATAATATGGGGGGAGAAATAAATAAAATGGGGAATCGGCTGTCAATTGTATCTAAGTGTATAATATTTTTTTGGACTTTTTAAGTTTCAAGTGTATTAAGTTAGGTGTAAGCACTGTTAAGTGTAGGCTTATATACATTGTTAAGTGTATATAAGTATAATATAGTTTCTTACACTCTTTATGATTGTAGAATCTTTTAAGTGTTTTAACTGTTATATTTTTCTCCGGGTTGAATTTTAAATATTGTTTTTTATTATTGCTATGAAACGAAACAGGTTTTTAAATCATAAATTTTCATTCATCCAATGTTTCTCAATATGATGCATTTACGTAATATTCTTAGCTGTAGTATTGACTTTTATTTTATTTTATCCCCTAATTTCAGAAGTAATAAATTCAAGTATTTGTGGGATTGGTGGTGAAACTCAACCGAATCTCTGGTGTTACAACTTCTGCGGAAAGACGAAGAAATTATCTCTGATATTATAGTTTCATATAGACACTGGCTGTGAAAAGCTTTCACCAATAGAATGTGATGTCTGTTCTGCTGTAGTTAGAGATCACCGTTTATAGACAGTAAGCTTATCGCAGATAATTTCTGGTCTTCGGTCTCGGTGCGAACAAAAAGCTCCTCCCACTTGTTTCTGCCTTAGCGGATTAGTTTGTTATCGTCAATCACTGAGAAATGGTTACCAAGTGCATTATTCGTAATAGCGGGTTTCCACTTGTTTCGTGTCCAAGAGAAATCTGACTTGTCTACCCGCGAAAAGATCTGATAACGCCTATGTTTCTATCTGCAAAAACGTTCTCCGGAGCACTCGCACCCCTGTCCTGGTTTTTATAATGGGAGAGATAGAGAATGATCATACTGCTAATTCTATAAACTGTGTTAGAGATTATATAAGTTTTGTGGATCATTTAATTGAGCATCAAATGGGAGAAACAAGAAGATGTTCAATTTGTTTGCAAGAGAATATTCATAACATGGAAGAACATTTGATTTTACTGGGTCATTCTTCAGAAAAAGAGTTTGAAATAGTATTAGAGGGGGGTACCTCTCACGTTACTTCACAGAAATTGTCCGCAAGTGTCAAGTTAAATTCACTAGGGTTGAATTCTAGAGTAATGAACTCAACTATCTGCAGCATTAGTGGTGAAACTCCTATCCAGTGTGACATTTGTAAGAAAACTTTTACTCGGCTAGAACATTTGACTAAACATAAACGAGTGCATACAGGTAAAAAGCCTTTTCAGTGTAATATATGTAAGAAATATTTTGCTGTTGCGTCAACTTTGACTACACATAAACGAGTGCATACAGGGGAAAAACCTTTTCAGTGTGATATATGTAAGAAAACTTTTGCTGATTCGTCAAATTTGACTACACATAAATGAATGCATACAGGTGAAAAACCTTTTCTGCTTAATCTATGTAAGAGAACGTTTTGTGAGTCGGGATATTTGATTAGACACAAGCGAGTACATTCAGGTGAAAAACCCTTCCCGTGTGATATATGTAAGAAAACAATTGCTCAATCGGAAACTTTGATCAGTCATAAAAAGATACATACAGGGGAAAAACCCTTCTAGTGTGATATTTGTAAGAAAAGATTTGTTCAATCAAGTGATTTGACTAAACATAAACGAATGCACAGGTAGAAAACCCTTCCAGTGTGACATATCTAAGAAAACTTTTGCTGTTGCATCAAATTTGACTAAACACAAACGAGTTTATACTGGTGAAAAACCCTTCCCGTGCGATATATGTAAGAAAACTTTTGCTCAGTCAGAAACTTTGATCAGTCATAAACGAGTACATACATTTGAAAAACCCATTCAATGTGACATATGTAAGAAAACTTTTGCTTTTGCATCAAATTTGACTACACATAAACGAGTGCATACTGGTGAAAAACCTTTCCCGTGCGATATATGTAAGAAAACTTTTGCTCAGTCAGAAACTTTGATCAGTCATAAACAATTGCATACAGGTGAAAAACCCTTTCAATGTAACATATGTAAGAAAACTTTTGCTGATTCGTCAAATTTGACTACAAATAAACGAATGCATACAAATGAAAAACATTTTTAGTGTGATATTTGTAAGAGAAGCTTTGCTGAGTCTGGATTTTTAATCAGGCATAAACAAGTGCGCACAAGTGAAAAGTGCTTTTAGTGTAATATATATGGGAAAAGGTTTTCTGAATCAGGCTCGTTGAATAAGCACAAAAGAATTCTTAGAAGTGAAAAATCTTCAAATATTATAGATTACATACGAGTTATTAGTTTTTGTTAGAAACTTGACAAGTTTTATATGCATTGTTGGAGCGACCACCCTATGCTGTCTTACAATTTTCAGGATTCAGTTAAAACTTCCACGAATTTTTTTTTTTTGGGGGGGGGGGCAAGCACTCAATTTATTAATTGTCACAAGTCGGCTCTATGGGGGCTTGGAATTTGGAAATAGATTTTTCTGTCAGCGAAGATGTTGTATTAATTAGTGTTTCGAGTGATCAAACAGTTTGTGGTAACAAACTGTAAGTAAGGAGCGACCCGGCTCAATAGTAACCAAAACTGTAAAAACCGGAATTTTCACAACAAAAGAATCAGATTCTTATGCTGATTTCAAATATATTAATTTCATTAAGTTTAGTCTTAGCCATCAAAAGCTATGCACCTGAGAAAATTTGCGTTATATTTGAAAAAAGGGAAAAACAAACCCTAAAAATCATAGAAATTTAAGGAAAATTATCCAATCAGATTCAGCGTGTCAGAGAACCCTACTATAGAAGTTTCAAGCTCCTATCTGCGAAAATGTGGATTTTTGTATTTTTGCCAGAAGAAAGATGAGGGATGCGTGTTTATTTATTAATTTTTTTTTCAGGGGTGATAGTATCGATCCAGTAGTCCTAGAACATCGTGAGAGGGGTCATCAGAACTGAAATTTAAAGTTCTAGTGCCCTCTCTCAAGTGACCAAAAAAATTGGAGGGTAAATTGGCCCTCTTCCACGCTAATTTTTTATTCCAACGTCACTCAATCAAAATTTTGAGATAGCCATTTTGTTCAGCATAGTTGAAAACCCAATAAAAAGGTCTTTGAGGATGACTTGATCCTCCATAGTTCCCGGGGGAAGGGCTGCAAGTTATGAACTTTGCCAATTGATTACATATAGTATTGGTTAATGGGAAGTATACAGACGTTTCAGGAGGGTTTTTTTCTGGTGGTTGTGGGAGTCGGAGGTTGTGGTGGTGTGGGAGTGGGAGTCGAGGTTATGGGGGTGGATCTTTTCCTTGGGGGAAGGGACATTTCTATTAAAGGGTTGCCAGATTTCCAAGAATTATTAAAAAAACGATCAGAAATTAAATAAAAAAAACAAGTTTTTTTTTCAACTGAAAATAGGGAGCAACATTAATATTTAAAAGGAACAGAAATTATTACGTATATGAGGGGGTTTGCCTCATGGTCAATACCTCGCTCTTTACACTAAGTTTTTTTTAGTACTTTCAAAAGAGGTATATATTCTAATTAACTGGCCTTTGTGATTCAGGAGTTTGTGATTCGAGCTTTAGCGTGAAGAGTGAGGTTTTGACTAGGGGGTGAACTCTGTAATATACGTAATAAAAACATACGAATATAAAAGCTCTTTACGTAAGTTAATTCGTAAGTTACATCAGAACAAAATGTTGAGAAAGCCATTTAGCCAAAAAAAGCAAAATTAATATGCAAATTTTGTTTTAATTATTCATGTACGGTGAGCCGAAATCAAAGCTGCATCAATTCAAAAACTTTCAGAAATGAAATTAACAAAATAATATTTTTTTTCTTGAAATTAAGGAGCGACATTAACAAGAACAGAAATTATTCTGTTTGTTTGTGTGACAGTTTGACTGTCACACAACTTTATTTATTTAAACAATAAAAAAAAACTTTAGCGTAAAGAGCAAGGCGTTGAGGAGGGGACAGTCCCTTTCATATATGGAATAATTTCTGTTCGTTTAAGTTTCAATGTCGTTCCTTACTTTCAGTTAAAAAAACTTGTTTTTTTTTATTTAATAAAACAATAAGCTATGTGAACAACCGGATGAAATACAACCGGATACTTTTGCAATAAAAGTTTTTTTAAAAAAATAACATTAAATGGATGAAGGTGGGGTGAAAATTTTGGTAAAGTGGAATAAAAATCTAGCGAGCTAAATCACTGAGTCTAGGGACCGAAAGAAAGTTCTCAATCTGAAAGGATTGACTTTATTGATGCTCCATTCATGACTTAGCGTAATTTTCATTTGTTCTACCTGAAGATATTGGAAGAAAACAGCAAAAGTCGTCGGTAAGAACATTGTACACTTATTATCAGTTTTTTAAGAAGTTTTTCAAACAGTTCATGGTAACGAACTGTAGTAAGGAGCGACCCGGTACAATAGTGACCGAAACTCTAAGAAAAAGAATTTTGATACCAATAGATACATCAAAAGAATCAGATTTTTATGCTGATTTCAAAAATATAAGTTTAATCAAGTTGTCATACCCATCAAAAGTAACACGCCTGAGAAAATTTGCCTGATTTTCGAAAGAAGGGGGAAACATCCCCTAAAAGCTATAGAACCTTAATGAAAATCACACCATCAGAGAACCCTATTGAACAGGTTTCAAGCTCCTATCTGCAAAAATGTGGAATTTTGTATTTTTGTCATAATAAATATTACCGATTCATTTTTTTTTTTTTTTTCAGTGGTGATCGTATTGAACCAGTGGTCCTAGAATATCGCGGGAGAGCTGATTCGAACGGAAATTAAAAGTTCCAGTGCCCTTTTTATGTGACCAAAAAATTAAGGGCAACTAGGCTCCCACGCTATTTTTTCCCCAAAGTCACCTGATCAAAATTTTGAGATAGCCATTTTGTTCACCATGGTTGAAAAATATATTGACTATGTCTGTGGGGATGACTTAATCCTCCGAAGTCCCAGTGGGAAGGGCTGTAAGTTATGAACTTTGCCCAATGTTTACGTATGGTATTGGTTATTGGGAAATATACAGACGTTTTCAGGCGGGATTTTTGCTGGTAGTGGGAGGTCGGGGTTACGTGGGGGGTCTTTTCATGGGGTAAGGGACATCCCTATGAAGGGGGTGCCGGATTTCCCAGCATTATTTAAAAAACTCAGAAATTAAATTTAAAGAAAAGCAAGTTTTTCCACTAAAAGTAAGGAGCAATATTTATACTTAAAATGAACAGAAATTATTACGTATATGATTAGGTTCTCCCCCTTGTCAATATCTCGCTCTTTACGCTAAATATTTTTAGTAATTTCATAAGAGCTATTTATTCTAATTTCACGGCCTTTGTGATTAAGGGGTCATTTTTAAAGAATTGGAATAAAATTCGAACTTTAGCGTAAAGAGCGAGGTATTAACTAGGGGGTGAACCCCCTAATATACGTAATATAACTATATGAATATAGAAGTTCGTTATGGAAGTTAATTCGTAAGTAACGTACATTTAATACTAATAAAAACGTGCGTAAATAAAATTAAAGAACTTTCGAGAAAGCTATTTAACTAAAAAAAGTAAAATTAATATGCAAATTTCGTTTTAATTGTTCATGTACGATTAGCAAAAATCAAAACCTGCATTAATACAAAACGTTCAGAAATTAAATAAAAAAAAAGTTTTTTAACAAAGTAAGGAGCAACATTAAAATTTAAAACGAACAGAATTATTCCGTATATAAAAGGGGCTGACCCCTCATCAATGCCTTGCTCTTTACGCTACAGTTTGACTCTTTGTCATAACTCTATTTTTCAAAACAATAAAAAACTTTAGCGTAAAGAGCGAGGTGTTGAGGACGAGATTTTAAATTTCCCCTCCCTAAAATATCTAAAAACACAAACAGTGAAGAGTAAAGACTTTTTTGAAAGTTATGAACAATATAAACATATAAAATGAAAGGGGATAAGGCAAGGTCCCCTCCCCCACCAGACAATGAAGTGCTTCAACAAATGGTTTGTCCCTCACATTAAATGTGTTAAATTATCTAAAAACTATCTGAGTTGACATGAAATCATGCTCTGTTAAGTTTTTTTTACCATTAAAAAAAATACATAAAAAGTCATCTAGTTGATGTGCGTGATTATGTCAAGTCGGTTCACGTTTTTGAAATTTTTAGGGAGACACATAATAAAAGAAGATATGCGGAATAAAAGAATTTTGTTTATTTTAATTGTTCCAGATTAAAAAAAAATATTTTTAAGAAGTCTTATTTCGTTAAACTTGGAGTAAATGAGAAAAGAAGGTAACACTTGAAAACGACAAACAACATGATAGCCAAAATTTACATACCAGTTTGATATTTTGATGGATTGATTGAAGCCGCGAAAAGTAGAATAGCAAAGGCACTTTGTTTTTTTTCGAAGTTGAAAAAGAGGTAAAAGATTAAAATGAACCTCTGAAGGACAATTACAATAAGAGAACCCACAACAAAGATCTTGGCCAAGCACGGCTATGAACCGTTGATTTTTTAGAAAAGTTACGGTTATACTTGTGTATTTTAATCTTATAATTGTCTGTTGAGAGCAGGTTTAAAGTGGAAAACAGTCAAGTATTTTGTTTTTGAAATTTGTAAGCTATTCATTGCTTGCTTTCCCTTGAGATTATAACTCAGAAATTGATAAATTTCTGAGTTATAAAAGCCTGTGTACTTCAAATAAAATGTATGAAGAAAGTTTCATAAACCTTACCAGTAGTGGATCCAGGATTTTGGGAAGGGGGTGGCGACTCGTTGCAAAAAATTCCAATTCTAAATTAAGCCTAACGTACCTTACTGATATTGAAAGTTGCATGCCTCTGCTTCTATCCGTCATTTAGCTGTCAGTTCTGTAAAGCTATTCACAAAACTACATTTATAGAAACACTATGAATATTATAGAAAAAAATTCTCGCTTCCTTTTTTCACCATTAGCAAATATATCAATAACACTTTCTACACTTATGTCAATATCACGGTGAACATGAAGAAGGGCAAGTCCGGTGAGTCTCCTCCGTCATTTTATTTCTTAGCCACGTTTTCAATCTTCTCAAGGTAGAAAAACTTCGTTCAACAGATGCCACTAGGGTAATTAGGATCTGCAAGAGTGCTGAAATATTCGGGAAAATATCAGCATCGCAGCTCTGTCTAACAGGGGACGATCAGAAATTAAATAAAAAAAAGAAGTTTTTTCAACTGAGAGTAAGAAGCAACATTAAAACTTAAAACGAACCCAAATTATTACGTATATGAGGGGGTTTGCCTCCTAATCAGTACCTCACCCTTTACACTGGAGTTTTTTTAGTACTTACGAAAGAGCTATCTATTCTAATTAACTGGCCTCTGTGATTCGAACTTTAGCGTAAAGAGTGAGGTATTGACTAAAGGGCGAACTCTGTAATATACATAATAAAGACATACGTATGTAGAAGCTATTTGCGTAAGCTAATTCCTAAGTTACGTCAGAACAAAATTTCGAGAAAGCCATTTAGCCAAAAAAAGCTAAATTAATGTGCAAATTCGTTTTAATTATTCGTGTGCGGTGAGCCAAAATCAAAGCTGCATTAATTCAAAAATGTTCAGAAATGAAATAAACAAAACAAGTTTTTTTTAATGAAAGTAAGGAGCGACATTAAAACGAACAGAAATATTCCGTTTGTTTGTGTAACAGTTTGACTGTGGTCAAACGGTCAAAGCAACAGATAGGTAGGGTAGTGAGAATCTGCAAGAGTGCTGAAATATTCGGGAGAATATCAGCATCGCAGTTCTGTTTCTGTAAAGTTTCCCCTACTGTTTCAAGTATTCTACCTGTGCATTTATTGCTTTTTCTCAGACGAAGCCACAAACTTTTCCATATTTTAACTTCTCCTGCCAGGGCAAATTCACAAACTGATTGGGTTTGGCAACCCATTACTGACCAGTATCGCTCTGACAAGTCATGAATCGTTTTAGCGAATTGTTGTTTGTTCGTTTCCACACAGTTTATTGGCAAGAAAATACTCAGCTTAAAAGTGTCCAGCATTTCAACGGAAAAATGACTTTCTAAGTCCGAAATGATTTTGTCTAACAGGGGAATAAGTACAAAGTGTCAACATCAAAATTGGATATTAATATCCAATTTAATATCCAAAATTGGACATTAATAATTCTGTGAGTTGTAGTGAAGAAAATAAAATTTTCGCAATTTTCGATTAGTCTATAATCCTGACATTATATAATCCTGAAGTCTATAATCCTGAATTATAATCCTGACATATTTGCACTGACATAATTTCAGAACAGTTATATATATAGTGTGCCATGCTGTTTCTTATGTCACCCTAATTGACAAGCAGAAGAGGGGCAGTAAACCCGTGGCAAGTGCCGTTGTACCTGCTGGGAGAGTATCCCTTAAACTGCGGGGATCAGGATGAACGGGGGCTGACACTTCCCTTGTTTACTAGGATTAAATCGGTTTCAGCATTCATTCAGTGCACACGTATTACCTTCCGATTGCAACTCTCCAGCTGTTTTCTGACGTACATTCTTGGACCGCCCCTGGAATGTTATTCTTGGATTACCCTTAATTACTGAAAAGCAAGCATGAGCGAAAAACTCGTTTTGAATGCTGTGTTGAATTTTCTTGCGCGATCACTGTCTGAGGGTGTGAAAATATATTGCATTGTAAGCTCGGCTGTGAAATTCTTCACGCATGACACGATTTTATCAGAAAAGAGACTTCTTTATTCCTAACTTGGTGCGCTAGGCTGAGTCATCAGTCATGTCAAAGATGATGAAAACATTATTGACATGTGTAAGCTCCTCGTCTCAGCTACCAAAGAGAAGTAAAATAAACCGCGTTTCGTTATTTTCAATCCCTGTGAAACTCCAACTGTTGGCAATGCTGTTTCTGCTATAGTGGCAACAGAAGTAAAAGAGATTTCCCGTAAGCTAGATGGATTTATTGACGTCACAATCCGCGCGCTCTCAAATGTGAACTTTTTGAATGCAGAACAAGTTAACAATGCGTCAACCTCTTCTACTTACAATTCGCAAATCGTAAAGGCATCGAATGCTGTAGTGCTTGAAAACTGTCCGCAAGATATCAAGGATCCTCATGACCTTAAACAGTTTATTGAAAATATATGCAAAGAAGTTTCAAATGATATTACGGGACTGAAGCGATCGAATAACGACTGGAAAATTGTTCTGCGCTCCAAATCAGCGGCTAGTAAAACAGTTGAGAGTATGAAAGCCTCTCAGCCTTCTATGAATGCTTTTATTAGAGAACCAGTCCTTGCAGCCGTTGTTAAACAAGTGCCCCAATCCTTAGACTTTTCCGGCCTTCTGCAAATTATCTCCAAAAGGACGAAGATAAACCAGCAAGGTGCCACCCCTACCTTTAAAGTGCAATTCCGGACTCGTAGCGAACTTGACTTCTTCCTAAAAGAATCAGTGCGCATTGGTTATGAGCGTCTGCCTGTCCAGGAATTTGTCTTCCTTCCCCGTCGATGCTTTAAGTGTCACGAGATAGGGGACCTAGCAGTGAACTGCCAATCAAGTACTCTCTGTGGTAGATGTGGTTCTGCTAGTCACGTATCTGACCATTCTAATGCACGTACTACTAGTAAGTTTTGTGTCTTGCAAGGCCGCTGGCCATATTTGTTACAGTGTGAAATGCCCAAATAATTGTCCAGCTAGAACTCAGCCTAACCCTCGTGGTCAAAGTGATCATGGTCGACCATAATGTTAGTATAAGGTGCTTAACTCTAAACATTAACGGCGGGTTTGTTCAAAAGTCTTCAGTTCTTGATGAGCTTGTGTCAAAACATGACGTGATTTGCCTACAAGAGCATCTTTTAAGCGAGTTAAAGCATTAGTCTTTTGAACACTAAAGAAGGGTTCACCTGCTATGCAACTCCAGCTAAGCAAAATAGTGCTGGCAGTAGACTGTCTGGATATCTTGTGACTTACGTGAATTCCACTCTACGTTCAGTGCTTACAGAATCCAGAGGTTACTTTCTTGCTGTTAAAGTTGATCATGTGTTTATCTATAATATTTATTTGCCCACTGACTATCCTAATGATATGTCAGAGCGCCTTTTTGCTCTTGCCTCTGAAAAGCTATGTAGGAGTATTTAGTGCTTTATTTTTAGAAATTCTGTATGTCTAATAGTGTGAAATTTTAACTGTAACTTAACTGCTCAATCTGTCCGCTCTTCTCTTGTTGATAATATATTTGATAATCCTTTGAATGTTGTTGACAAAGATAAAAATTTCACATATATTTACAATTCCTCGTTGACATCCAACATAGACCATGGTGTCGCTTCTCCATTTTTAGATGTCTCACAACCGAAGGTTCTTTGTAATTATTTAATATCTGATCACCTGCCTATATCGTTTTCTTTTTCACCAAATAAAACTTCTCATATACCTACCTATCACCAAAAACACCAAATCCGTCATATGTACGTAATTTGGCGTCAATCAACACTGAATTGCATTGGGATAGTGTTTTTATAATCTTTTCCAAGATAAAGGTACCCTTTGTTCTGCTAATCAAGCACTCAATATTGCCTGCTGAGGAAAAATGTATCCTCTTTGATATTTATTGTGCGGAGATATGCCACGCTTTACAATATGCAGAATCTCCTGCTGTTTCATTTAAGCGTTGACATCGAGGAACTGTTTCCAAGTGGCAGGAAAATTAAAGTATCTCTGAATCCTATGATTCAGCATAGTTTTGGCTACATTTAAGGATTGAATACAACTAACCATGGTCCGGTCTTGTTAATTCCATCCGCGTTGCAACAAAGAAGAAGTTTGCTAAGGAGCTTCAGAAGCACACAGACAGCACAAAAAATCAAAGATAATCCTCATTTCCTTTGGTCGTCTATCCGTCCCAGGATCCCAAAAACTCCCCTTTCCGCTGCCGATATTCCTTTATCTGATTGGTATTCGTTTTACAAGGCTGAATTTTCTCCACCAGACCCCCAACTTGAACACAAATATGTTGAAGAGCCTGACCAATTTTTACATGCTTTCCCTGATTCTGATTACATAGTATCTGTAATGTCTGTTGCTGATTCTATTGTGCGCCTTAAACCAAAGCAGTCGCGAGGCATAGATGGAATTCACACTCTTCATATCAAATGTGGTGGTCCTAGGCTTTTAGTACATCTCAATTTATTACTGCAAATGATTTTCACTCAAGGTTTGGTTCCGTCAACATTCTGTGTGGGAGATCTTTCTCCTATTCCGAAAAAAACGGAAAAACCTTCAGTCAATGCGCATTTTTCAGACCCATAAATTTATCAACCACCCTTTGCAAGCTTTATGAGCTAATGTTAATTAGAGAGCTAGAAGAAAAATGTTACACGCCTCCCATCAATTTGGCTTTCAACATGGTATTGGTTGTGCGGACGCCCTTGCAGTTCTTGCTAATGCACGGCTTCATGCTTCTCTCTCATGTACTTCTCTCGACTTGGCTAGTCATGATGTTCGCCACGCCTTTGACTCCCTGATCCACCCCTTTATGCTCTTAAGGGCTGCTATAAGAGGAGTAAGTCCAGCTATCATCAGATCTCAAAGGGTTATGTATACCAAGCTACGAGTCCAACGTAAAATCCCCCTTGAGAAAGATGAAATGGCAAAGCAACAGGATAGAACTGTGTCAGTCAAGAAACGAGCAAACCAAGGTGCAATTGCCTCACCTTGTTATTTCAACAACTACGTCCTCGAGGCTCAAGATCCATGTCAGATGTCCTGCGTTCTTTCTGGTCATAATATCTAAGTAGTCACTTATGCTGATGACATTTTTAACCTTGGCCGAACTTTAGACAAAATTCCTGAAATATTTCAAAAACTTCAAACCGAGTATTTAAAATCTGGTCTTGAAATCAACGCTGGAAAAAACTGACATAGTCCTTTTAAATTGAAAAAGGCCCACTTCTTGGTGAAATTGTTCTTTGAAATTCAAAGATACGCCCGTTCAACCAAATCATTTGTCTTGGCATTCTAATTTGAAATACAATTTCTCGCATTCTTATTCTTTTAACAGAACACATCAAACATCGCATATCAGCTTCATACGCTTCCATAGTCTCTGCTAAGCTTCGTTTTAATCGCCGTTATCTGTCAACCCTATACAGCACTGTTGCTCTCCCTCACATCCTCTATATTGCACCCTTCTGGAAGGTTCTTACACACGTTAATAAATTCAAAACTCGTTCAACCTTCTTCCGTGTCGCAAAATATGTACTAAGATATCCAATTGGGACACGCAATTCAAAGCTCATCAATTGACTTCACATAGAAAATCCTACTATAGCTGTTGTTAAGATCATAGAAAAACACAACCAAAAGATTTCAAACCACACTTGGAAAAAATTCCTTTTACACTAGCCACATCTATTTACATTGTCATAGCTCCTCTTCTAAATTTTCTTCATTTTTGTTACAAGTGACCGTGTTCTTCATCATTTCTGTGTTTTCTAATTGTCTTTCATCCTAGAAAGTATAGTGCCCTTCTGTGTTTGTTTTTCGTCGTGCTCCGTCAGTTTTTTTGTCAATACATGCTTGGAACCAACTCCTTCTACACCAGTTACATTGTAATAGTTACATAGTGATTTTGCTTTTATTTTATAGTGCTCTGTCATTTCTTTTTTGTATTTAGACAGGTTTTCAATAAATAATAATAATAATATTTTTCGTGTGAACTGAATGGTATAATAATCCGATTCGTTTGTTTTTTCCCTATCCTTGGTACTGTTATTTCTAAGCCTAGCTCGGTTACCACTTTAGCTACCTTGTCAAGTGTTTTTACTTCTGATGCAGTTCCTCCTTTGTGTCACCCTTCTAGAGGTTTGTGTCACCGTTATGAATCGTGTCAAGGAAAATAAACTTGATTTCATAGTTCTTGGTGACTTTAAGACGGATTTGGATGAACAAATTTATCGATCCCGAGAAATATTGGAGTGCATGCCCCTTTACGTGATTCTGAAGAAAGATTTACCATTCTCTTACATCCATCAGTCTGGTAGTGTTTTTAATATTGATCATATACTCAGTTTGTCACAGCTAGAATGCTCGATTATTCATGTTGATATTGAGACTGATGACTTTGACCATCTATCGCTTTGATTTACTGCTAAATTGAAACGTAGCCTTTGCAATAATGCCCCTATTGTGAATTCTAAATGGTTTAAACGTAGTAATTGGAAAATTGCCAATATTGCTCTGTATGTATTGCCTTTATCTACATTCCTTAGTTGTATTCATGTGCCTTACCATCTACTCCAATTGCAAATAAAGGGTAGTTAGCGTGATCTTGATAGATATTATGATGATATTATTAGTTATATGAAAGAAGCTGAAAAAAATTGCGGATCCCGAAGTGCGTATTCCTATTAAAACGCGTAAATCTATAAAGGCTCCCGATCCTGGATTAAAGTATTATAAAAATTAGGCAAAACTTTGGCTGCGATTTTGGGTTGATTGTTGTAGACCTACGTCGAGGTCTGTTGCAGATATAAGGCAGAAAAAAAAATAATATAAAAAGTTCCTAAAATTGATTTGTTATAAGGGTATAGAATTTCCAGCCTCTAAGAAGGATTGGTCCAAATTGATCAATACTGAGAAGCTGGATATAAGTGATCTTTATTATAGTCATTCGATTTCTAGTTCAGCTTGTAATGTTTACTAATCGTCAATTTTTTCCGAAATTAATTTTTTTATGTATTCACATTATTCTCGGTTACTTTCTAAAATTCTTCCACCTTCGCTTCATCAAGGTAATATTATTCCAGTGTCGGTAGCTGCTGTTGAGAATACAATTAAGCAACTGAAATCTTCATCCATTGATATTGATGGTATTAGTGTAAATAACATAAATCTGAATGGTGTTGTTCTCTTATTTTATTTGCAGCTCTTGTTCCAAATGTGTTTATCATTTTCGCTGGGTCCGGATAGCTTTCTTTGTGGAACCGTCACCTCAATATTAAAACGGATGAAAATCCCTTCTCATTATTCATCTTATCGCCCTATAGCCACTGCGTGTAACCTGAGTAAAATCCTTGAATATATTTTACTTCCTCATATAAATGAAAATGTAAATTTCGGATCGGATCAATTCGGGTTTCAATCTGGTATTGACTGTCAACATGCACACCGTGTTCTTTTTTTCACCCTAAAGAATAGCCTTGCTGAGAGGTCGTCACTTTATATATTATTTGAAAAAAACTACGTTTTCTAAAGAGTTAAAGAGAATGAGTCAAAAGTTCGAACCATAAAACGTACAGGGATTAAGAGGTACAGTTGGGGGGCTGCCGCCCCCCAAACCCCCCGCTTTCGTAGCCTTTAAATGAAAAAAAAATTTTAAACTGAAATTAAGGAGTGACATTAAAACTTAAAACGAACAGAAATTATTCCGTATATGAAAGGGGCTGTGCCCTCCTCAACGCCTCGTTCTTTACGCTAAAGTTTTTATTGTTTAAAAAAAAAGAGTTGTAAGAAAGTCAAACTTTAGCGTAAAGAGCAAGGCGTTAAGGAGGGCACAGCCCCTTTCATATACAGAATAATTTCTGTTCGTTTTAAGTTTTATTGTCGCTCCTTAATTTCAGTTTTAATTTTTTTTTCATTTAAAGGCTGCAAAAGCGGGGGTTTGGGGGCGGCAGCCCCCCAACTGTACCTCCTAATCCCTGTACGTTTTAAGGTTCGAACTTTTGACTCAGCCTCTTTAACTATTTAGAAAACTTAGTTTTTTTTCAAATAATTTCTTCAAATTTTTTTACTTTTTTTTAATTTTTTTTGCTTGACTAACTGTTAGGTGATCGTGTCCGGATTTAAAGTTGGGGGGCTGCCGCCCCCCAAACCCCCTGCTCTTTAAGATTAAGGAGGCACACTTGTGTCTCTTTAAAGATATCTTCTGGAGACGCCTGTTGAGCCGAAGGATTTAATAGATTGGATTTAAAAAAGAAACTGAATTTCTTTTTTAAACTTTAAATTCAATACGTAAAAAAATTTCTCTGACGGGGAATCGAACCTGGGTCTTCGACCTGACAGTCTGGAGTGGTGACCAATGTACCAAAGAAACGTTACATTACTTTTATTCTGTGCGATGTATTTTTGACGCAAAAAAATCCCCACAAAACTTGATATTTGGTTTTTTGAAAACAGGGAAGGAGTAATAGGATTGAGCGGAAATTACGAGGATTAGCTTCCAGGCCCCAGGAAAGCTTATCCTCTAAATTTCAGCCCGATCGGACAACGTTAAAGGGGGGCTGTTGTGGGAAAATTTAACATGGGCTCTTATAGGAAAACGAGGTTAGTAGAGAGGGGTCAGGAGCCCCCATTGCCCAACCCTGCTGCCATCTACAATTTAGTATAATACTGACATTACCACTTGGTTTATGGTTTTCTCAGTGAGAATGAAAAAACAGGAATTTTCTCACTTGGAAAAACAGGACTTTTCCCACATTTATGTCAGTTTTATTGGATGGGTATGTGTGTTTTTCAATTTATTTGATGTTTTTCATGGATGTCAACATCAAATTATGGATGTTTTATGGTTTTTGTCAGTGAGAATGAAAAAACAGAATCTTTCTCACATTTATGTCTGTTTTTATGGTTTTTGTCAGTGAGAATGAAAAAACAGGGATTTTGTCACATTTAAGGATGACAACAGCAATTTATGTTCCTGTTTTATGTCTGTTCGTTGTCAGTGAGAATGGACATGCTTGATGCGAATGTTATAAGATTGTTTGGCTAGCCGGGCCTGAGAACTTGATTTACATAATAGCTAGGGGAAATTATTGATTCACGAAGGGGAAATTAAGAAACACTCTGGCTTCTTTAATCTTAGGTCTAAGGGATAGACGTTCTTTAGGTCAGAGAGAAAAATTAATATTCTATTTTTAAATAGGGCTTCATTGATCTTTAGTGTCAGGAATTATAATTGACATCACTTGTTATCTTGGAATTATGCGGGAGTCTAAAGAGATAGAAATTCTATTTTTAAATACGGCTTCACGGTGCTTTAAGTCGGAGAGATAAATTGATATTCTAACGAAACCCTAATAGTTTAGCTAGGAACATTTATGAGATTAAGAGATTAACGTAGGAAAGGGTTTCCTAGAAATTTGAAATGCGTTAGCGCAGAGATGCCAAACAAAAGGAACACGCTGAAATTAAGTTTAGGGATTATTTGGGCGAAACCGTTTTATTCATTTTATGGGATTATTTCGGCGAAACAGTTAGAGACATTTTGAAAGAAGATTTTAGGAAAGGTTTTAGAAGAGAATTCGAGGGTGAAACTCTGTGTTCGTTATAATACACAAGTTCCATTTGAACAGTGTTGTGAGGTCCTCTACCCCAACCCAAAGGGTTCCGATGGCCCCCCCCCACCCCGAAGGAAGCCCCCGGTACTTAAAGGACCCCCAAGCTCCCATAGAGCCCCAGCCCCCCCAAACCCCCTCCACCGACCCTCCAAGGCCCTCCTCTGGTCCGCCAAAGGCCCCCCGCCCCCCCACCGACATCCCCGACCCCCCAGGCCCCCCCGGTCCGACAAGGGCCCCCCGGGCTGCGACGCGCCGTAGTACCGGACTGCACCACATGGGGATGTGCCAAAGGGGGCGGCACCGTGGGTCGGGGGACGCGCTGCCAGGATTTACCACCGGAATGCACCGCATGAATGCGCCGCAGGTAAGCGCCGCAGGAATGCGCCGCAGGGATGTGCCGCAGGGATGTGCCGCTTGTTTTTTTGTGGTCTAGTTTACTCTAATTTTAGCTAAGAGTTTGATGTTTTACCTTTGAGTTTCAGTTAGAGTTCTTGTTTAGTTTTAGTTAAGAGTTTAGAGTTTTTAGCTTAGAGTTTTTGTTTAAGTTATAGTTTAGTTTAGTTTTAGTTAATAGTTTATAGTTTTAGCTTAGAGTCTTAGCTTAGAGTTTTTGTTATAGTTCTAGCTTAGTTTAATTTTAGTTAAGAGTTTGATGTTTTAACTTTGAGTTTCAGTTAGAGTTCTAGTTTAGTTTAGTTTTAGTTAAGAATTTAGAGTTTTTAGCTTAGAGTCTTAGCTTAGAGTTTTTTTTGAAGTTCTAGTTTAGTTTAGTTTTAGTTAATATTTTAGAGTTTTATCTTAGAGTAGTAGCTTAGAGTTTTTGTTAGAGTTCTAGTTTATTTTAATTTTATTTCAGAGTTTAGAGTTTTAGCCTAGTCTTAGCTTACAGTTTATTGTTAGAGTTCTTGTTTAGTTTAATTTTAGTTGAGAGTTTGATTTTTTTACCTTTGAGTTTCAGTCATAGTTTTAGTTTAGTTTTAGTTAAGAGTTTTGTGTCTTAACTTAGAGTATTAGATTGGAGTTTTATTTTTAGTTATAGTTTATTTTAGTTTTATTTTAGATTTTATTATTTTAGCTTATTGTTTTTTTTGTTAGAGTTCTAGTTTAGTTTAATTTTAGCTAAGAGTTTGATTTTTTTACCTATGAGTTTCAGTTAGAGTTCTAGTTTAGTTTTAGTTAAGAGTTTAGAGTTTTTAGCTTAGAGTTTTTATTGAAGTTATAGTTTAGTTTAGTTTTAGTTAATAGTTTAGAGTTTTAGCTTAGAGTCTTAGCTTAGAGTTTTTGTTAGAGTTCTAGTTTATTTTAATTTTAGTTAAGAGTTTGATGTTTTACCTTTGAGTTTCAGTTAGAGTTCTAGTTTAGTTTAGTTTTAGTTAAGAATTTATAGTTTTTAGCTTAGAGTCTTAGCTTAGAGTTTTTGTTTGTGTGTGTGTAAGTTTTTGTGTGTGTGCGAGTTTTTTTGTGTGTGCACATATAAATAATATTTTCCTAAAATAATATAAAATTTTTGTGTGTGTATGTGTGTGTAATAAGTTTTTTTTTGTTTGTAAGTTTTTGTGTGTGTTTAATTTTTTTTGTTTTTTTTTTTTTTTTTTTTTTTAATTTTTTTTTGGTCGTGTGTTATTTTTTGTGTGTGTTTTAGTTTTTGATTTGTGTTTAAGTTTTTTGTTTGTGTAAGGTTTTTTTTTTTATGTAAGTTTTTTTGTGTATGTAATTTTTTGTGTGTGTGTAAGTTTTTTTGTGAATGTTTAAGTTTTTGTTTGTGTGTAATTTTTTTTTTTGTGTGTCTGTAATTTTTTTTGTGTTTGTAAGTTTTTGTGTGTGTGTAAGTTTTTGTGTGTGTGTGTATTTTTTTTTGTTTTTTTAATTAGATTTTTGTTTTTTATTGTTTATTTTTGATTGATTGTTTGTTTTTTTTTTATGGTAAACGGGGTTTTTTTTTGTTTTTTTTTTTTTTATTTTTTTTGTTTTTAAGATATTTTTTTTTTTGTTTGTTTTTGTTTTTTTTTATTTGTTGGTGATGTTAATTTTTTTTTTGTTTTTTTTTGTTTTTGTGTTTTAGTTTTTGTGTGTGTGTGTAAGTTTTTTGTGTGTGTGTACGGTTTTTTTGTGTATGTAAGTTTTTGTGTTTTTATTGCGTGTTTTTATGTTTGCTTGTGTGTAAGTTTTTTTGTGTGTGTAAGTTTTTTTTGTGAATTTGTAAGTTTTTGTGTGTGTTTAATTTTTTTTTGTGTTTGTAATTTTTTTTTTTTTTTTAGTTTTTGTTTGTGTGTAATTTTTAGTTGTTTCTGAATTTTTGTTGGTTTTGCAAGTTTTTTTTTGTGTGTGTGTATTTGTTTGAGTTTTAGTATGTTTGTGTGATTTTGTGTGTGTGTGTAAGTTCTTTGGTTAGTTCTAGTTTTTGTGTGTGTGTAAGTTTTTGTGTGTGTGTAAGTTTTTTGTGTGTGTTTGTAAGTTTTTGTTGTTGTGCTAAGTCTAGTGATGTTTTTTTAGTGTGTGTTTGTTTATGTGTGTTTGCGCGTGTAAGTTTTTGTGGTTTTGAGTAAGTTTTTTTTTGGATGTTTGTAAGTTTTTGTATGTGTGTAAGTTTTTCTGTGCGTGCGTGAAATGGTTTGTGTGTGATTAAGTTTTTTTGTGTATGTTTTTGCGTGTGAGTTCGCTATTTTTTTTTTTGGTGTAATTTTTATTGTGCGTGTAAGTTTTTGTGTGTGTGTGTGTAAGTTTTTGTGTGTGTGTGTATTTTTTTGTTTATGTGAATTCTTTTTTGTGTAAGTTTTTGTGTGTGTGTAATTTTTTTTGTTTGTGTGTAAGTTTTTGTGTGTGTGTAAGTTTTTGTGTGTGTGTAAGTTTTTGTTTGTCTGGGTTGTTTTTTATTTGTGTTTAAGTTTGTTTGTGTGTTTTAGTTTTTTCTAGGGTTTATGTTTTTGTGTGTGTGTATTTTTGTGAGTTTTTTTTAGTTTTTTGTGTTTTTGTAAGTTTTTGTGTGTGTGTATTAGCTTGTGTGTATAAGTTTGTGTGTGATCTTAAGTTTTTGTGTGTGTGTAAGTTTTAGTGAGCTTGTATTAGTTTGGGTTTGTGTAAGTTTTTGTGTGTGTGTAAGTTTTTGTGTGTGTAGGTGATTTTTTGATTTTTAGTTTTTGTGTGTGTGTAAGTTTTGTTTTGTGTTTGTAAGTTTTTGGGTTTGTGTGTAAGTTTTTGTGTGTGTTTAAGTTTTTGTGTGTGTAAGTTTTTTTGTGTGTTTGTAATTTTATTTTTGTGTTTTTGCTATTGTGTGTGTATAAGTTGTTTTATGGTTAAGTTTTCGTGTGTGTGTTAGTGTTTGTGTGTGTGTGTAAGTGTGTATTTGTGTGTATGTTTTTGTTTGTTTGTAAGTTTTTATGTGCTTCTTAGTTTTTGTGTGTGTGTAAAGTTTTTTTTGTTTGTTAGTTTTTTGTGTGTATGTGTAAGTTTTTGTGTGTGTGTAAGTTTTTTTGTGTGTGTGTGTGTGCTTTTTTGTGTGTGTGAGTTTTTGTGTGTGTACCCATATCAATTCTATTTTCCTATAATAATATAAAAATTTCCACTTCAATTCAGATTTTTCTCGAACAGATGAAAGAATTTAAAATACTGCTCTAAATTCTTGATAGAAGATGGAAAAGTTCAAGTTCTCTTCTGAATTTTACCAAATAACATACTTAAATTCCAATTTCTCCAAAGAAAATAAAAACCTTCCACTTCAGTTTTAAGTTCACCAAGACATGAAAAATTTAAATTTCACTTCTAAATTTTTCCGTAGAAGATAGTAAAAGTTATACTATGATTGTGATTATTTTCCATGAAGATAAAAAGCTTAACTTTAATACTAAATTTTCTTAAATTCAATTCCGACCTTTCTCAAAGAGATGAAAAAATTTAAACTTCTGTTCCAAATATTTTCCCGGAAGAAGAAAAGTTCAACTACGATTCTGAATTTTCTCAATGAAAATGAAATAAGTTATTGATCAATTCTATTTTCCCAAAATAATATAAAAAGTTTCCACTTCAGTTCAGATTTTTCTCAAAGAAATTAAAAAATTTTAAATACTTTTCAAAATTTTTAATAGAAGATATAAAATTTCAATTTATCTTATGAATTTTACCAATGAATACAATTAAATTCTAATTTCTCCAGATAAAATAAAAAGCTTCCACAGATTATTTTCCATGAAGATAAAGAGTTTCACTTTAATTCTAAATATTCTTAAATTCAATTCCGACCTTTCTCAAAGAGATGAAAAAATCTATAGTTCTGTTCCAAATATTTTCCCGGAAGAAGAAAAGTTCAACTTCGATTCTGAATTTTCTCAATGAAAATGAAATAAGTTATTGATCAATTCTATTTTC
>NC_142809.1:32562431-32581565 GCF_049724085.1 Artemia sp. Qi Xiang Cuo
ATAGTACATTTTTTGTTTTCTCTTTATGTTGTGTCATTAGCTAAGAAATTATTCTGAGGAAAAGTTACTAGCCAAATAGATGGCTAACAAAAGTGTTTATAGGGTAAGTTTGTTTCTAGCTAGTTGGATAAAGAAAGTATTGCTGGGAAAAAGTTGCTAGTCAATTAGTTCAAAAATAAATTGTTTTCTGGGGCAATGTTTGTTTCCAGCTAGTTGACGAAATTAAGTGTTGCTGGGGAGAAGTTATTAGTCAACTAGTTGGAAAAATAAAGTTTTGGTGGGGATAAGTTACTAGTCAACTAGTTGGAAAATGAATTGTTTTCTGGGGTAATGTTTCTTTCTAGCTAGTTGGCAAAATTAAGTTTTGCTGGAGATAAGTTACTAGTCAACTAGTTGGAAAATGAATTGTTTTCTGGGGCAATGTTTCTTTCCAGCTAGTTGGCAAAATTAAGTTTTGCTGGGGAGAAGTTATTAGTCAACTAGTTGGAAAAATTAAGTTTTGCTGGGGAGAAGTTATTAGTCAACTAGTTGGAAAAGGAAAGTTTTGCTGGAGTAACACTTATTGTCAACTAGTTGGCAAATTTAAGTGTTGCTGCAGAGAGGTTATTAGTCAACTAGTTGGAAAAATTATGTTTTCCTGGGGAGAAGTTATTAGTCAGGCAGTTGGAAAGTTAATTAAAAATTCTAAAAATGAGACAAAATATTACTCCAGAAAAGAAACAAAGACAGATAAATGAAGGAACATACACAATTTATGTCCATTAAATGCAAGATAGAAATGAACAAAACTTCAAATATGCATCCATTTTCCTTAAACAGACAGGAGGAATAACCCTCAAAGCTTTGACAAATTCAATCTCACTTTTGGGACCAGGTTTAAAACTAATTATCCAGGGAATCAAAACAAAAGATCCCTGGCTTCAAAGCCCAATATATAACTCAAAATATATCTCCCATTAAGATGGAGACAGAGAGAGAGATGGAAGTTGTAACACAATAGTGATAGTTAAATTTGAAAAAGTCCTATATTATTAACATATTTTATGCTATTCAGAATAAATTCTAGCTATTATCAGTCAACTAGTTGGAAAATGAATTGTTTTCTGGGGCAATGTTTCTTTCCAGCTAGTTGGCAAAATCAAGTTGTGCTGGGGAGAAGTTATTAGTCAACTAGTTGGAAAAATTAAGTTGTGCTGGGGAGAAGTTATTAGTCATCTAGCCTAGTTGGAAGAGGAAAGTTTTGCTGGGGCAACATTTATTGTCAACTAGGCCTAGTTGGCAAATTTAAGTGTTGCTGGGGAGAAGTTATTAGTCAACCAGTTGGAAAATGAAAATTTTGCTAGGGCAATAGCCTATTTATTGTCAACTAGTTGGCAAATTTAGATTTTTCCTATACAGATGGGCCAAATTTTCCAACTAGATGACTAAAATGTTTTTAATTATAAGGAAATTGGATAGTACTATTCTATATAAGCTTGTAAACTAATTTTTTCTAATAATCAAAGAGTGGATATCCATCCCTGAAAGTTTCATTTTTCTAACCTAACCCCTTTCCAAGATAGCAAAAAGTGGCTAAACTAGAATTTTATCTAAAAACACTCTTATTAAGAACTTTATCTTCCATAGATCTGCCAAATATTCCTGAAAAGTAAAAACACTGAGCCAAGATTAGCAATGGTAGGCTAGCTCATTTAAGACCCACAACCCTAAACACTTAAAAATTGCTATAATAGCATATATTATATACAATATTTAATTTAATCATAACGGATTCTGAAATAACCTTCATTATGTCCATCTTCCAAAGGAAGTTCCCAGTTACTTATAAGCTTTTCACAATCCACGTTCCTAATCATTTTAATTTCTATTATTCTTATGAACAGCATTACCAGTTTTAAAAAAATGGCTAATTTTCCGACTAAAATTGTACTGCGATAGGTTGAACCAAAGGAGCAGTTTTTTTGGCCTGGCAGTGACACAAATTTTTGAAACAGTGTCCATTTGAGGAACAAATTTAAATAGATTGAATCAAAAGGAAGTTTAAATAGCTTTTACCATCCTAGAAGTTTTTTCTCTTCCCTTTCTCTTTGTTATAAGTTCCAATGTCCGTATTGCCTGCAGCTTACTTAAATCTTTTTTAATACTAGTCCCATTGGTTAATCATCTTTAAAAGTGCACGATCATATTACTAGCCTTGAGGGTTAATTTAAATCCAGATGTTGAGCTAATTCTTTCGTAATTTACAAACTAACTCATTTTAGTAATTTAAAATAATTTAAAGGTTCAAAACGTTTCCAACACTAAAAATTTTTAAAGATAGAACCATCATGAGTTCAAATGAAAACAAAATCAAACAGTTAGATATTGCACTACGAAAAACTCAGAAAGAGAATATAAAAGCAGAGGAGAGGGCACAAGCTAGAATAAACGCTCTAGAAGAGCAATAAAGAAACAACCCTATCACAAATAGGCTTCAAAATCTATTTGTAGAACAGGTACCTCCCATCTCGTTACTAACATACCCAAATGAAATCCACTCATGGATTACGACCCTTAAACAAATACAAAGCAGTTTAGAAAAAAAATTATGCTGCTATGATTAATCAAGCTATTTGCTACATACGGGGAGAAATTTTAAGATTTGCAACAAGTTTAGATATTTCTAAAATAAGAGATCTAGATCAGTTAGAAAGACTTCTAAAGGAAGCGTTTTTACATGATGAAAAACCAGCTGCGCAAAAATTACAATAACTCTTATCCGAGAAACAAAGGCCATCTGAGTTAATATAACAATTTTACTCCAGAATTAGGGGAAAGGCACTAGAGTATGCAAGAAATTCTCCTGGTATAAGGGCAGATGACATAACTATTAGTATTTTTAAAATTGGTGTGCTCCCTTCCATTGGAAGGTGAGTATTAGAACAAACGAGGGCCACAGACGACCAGGATGAATTATTAGCGTTGGCAAAGAGATTTGAATCGATTGATTTAATGTATAGGGACTTTTCAGACATGTCTTTTGGAGCAGCGGTGGTTGACTCAAGAGACGAGACTTTCCCTGGAGAACAAAGAGGTAACTCCAGAGTAGAATTTCAAAACAAAGGAAATTATAATCACAGCCCAAAGAAATGTTTGAACTGTGGAGAGTCCAGCCATTTCAGAATAGATACGTCAAGATCAAATAGGGGTAATTATACCAGGAACAATTTTAGTGAAAAAAAAACGCTCCCATAAAATGCTGGACTTGCGGTGGTCCACATAGACAATCAGAATAAGAAAAACCTCCAATGTGTGTCTGCTGTGGTGAAACAGCGCACAAAGCAAAATATTGTTTAGCTCCAGTCTCTATAAGCCAACCCCCCAAAAAACTTTTAGGGTAATTTTGCTGAAAGTACTGTGGCCTTGGGGCAATGGTTAGGAAACCACCGGAAGGCACAGGCCCAGATTCCGTTGTTTTGTAGAAATAGATTAACCGTTAGGAGAAGGCTTAGTGTGAATAGGAGTCACAGACATGTCATGACAGGGAGTCATGTACTTCAGAGGGAAGCTGATGGGCCCCTCTTAAGGATGCAAAAAGGGTTGCGTCCACCTCTTAAGGATACAAAAAAAGGCTGTGTCCACCTCTTAAGGATGCAAAAATGAGTTGCATCCAACTCTTAAGGATGCGAAAAAGGGTTGCACCCACCTCTTAAGGATGCAAAAAAGGATTGCATCCACCTCTTAAGGAAGCAAAAAAGGTTTGCGTCCATAAGGATGCGAAAAAAGGTTACATCCTTGCGCGCAAAGGTTGCATATTTATATGTTCACTGAGTATTCATGATCATGAACCTGGATTGGAGTCTCCAAGGCTAAAAATTGAGACAAAAAAACCATGCACATTACTAAAATGGCTTCTAAAAATATGAATAGCAGGATACTGAAAATTTTCTAAGATTTGACATTTCGGGTAGAGCTCAAAACCAGAAATCTTGAATTTTGGAAAAAAAAAAGAAATCTCTTTTTTAGGAAAAGCTTAGAAGATCTCCGTTTGGTTCCCGTCAATGGCTAATTGTATACAATGGATGATTCTGACAAAAAAGAGACGCCAATTTAAGATTATTTTACCAAAAAACTAGTTAAATGATTCATCTGTTTCCTGCATTCGAGTCTTTTTTGAGGGCCCAGATGGGAACTGTCAAAACCATAAATAAATTAAGACATTGTGGTGTCTTTGAAAATATGGACTGCCAGGTTGAAGAGGCAGTAAAGAATTATGACCTCTGTTAAAGAGGAGATAGAGTTAGTGATAGTTACCCCATTCTTAGAGAAAATATCTTTCCTCTTCTGGAAAATTGCAACTTAGCGCGAATGGTGACCAATGCACATTGGTAAAAATATAGTAATAGCACCATCTAAGGAACTTTGATAAGACTAAAACGTATTGCCCATAGGATTTAGAATATTGTTGAAAATAAAAGGCACTGCCGATAGGATTTAGAATATCCGTCAAATATAGGATACGGATTATGGAAATTATACAAAGGTACTCCTTGTAACGTAGCCGCACACCAACTTAAACTGGTAATAATTTGAGATTTTCTTTATCCGAAAAAAAGATGAGTTCGGAATGTTCGAAAGGTTCAAATTTTCATAACCCCTATTTTTACAAATAGAGAACGTTAATAAAATTTGTTTTCTCGTAGAATATATAATTTATTTGCCTGAGTTTTTCAAGCCTTCCATTGTTACTGGTACTTTTGGTACCTTTAAATACTCTTTCAAGGATTCACTTATAACTTGGAAAAATGTCTCAAATATCCTCACCAAAGTAAAGTCAAGAGTTATGAATGAGTCGTCATTTTACTTGGTGACGCCACGCTTGAAATTTAAAAGCAAAAAGAAAACCTAAAACTTCTGAAGCATAGTTTGAAAAGCTTATAATAAGACCAAGTTGTACTCAAGTTTTTTTTAATAACTTTTACCAGACTCAGGATAAGAGACTAAAGTGTTGTACTACATTCGGAAGACTAAATTAAACATTTATTTTCTATTTACTTTCACAATAGGTTTAGTTCAACCATTGGCCTGGATGAAGCGAAGAAAATACGAGTTACCTTGCGAGAAGGAAAAAGGGAAAGATGTAACAACATATTGGACATTGAATTTTAATATTTTTACGCTCTTTATATCTATAATAGGACTCCTTTCAGTAGGACTGATATTTAAAAATTTTTGAAAATTATGGACAGATTATGGGTATCAAAAGTCTCAGGGGTTTTATATAGAAGTAACACAAGGTAAAATTGAGTTACAATGATTCTTAGTAAATTTGTGTTTCTTTTCTTTTATTCCTTTTAAAATAAAACTATACTAAGGTTTTAAGTGGGGGGGGGGGGTGTAAGGAGGCCTATTTTTTGGGTAATTTCGGTAACTCAATTTCAGAAAAAATTACAATCCCCTTTGCTCAAATAGGTCAAAAATAAAGTGACAATTTAAAATTGGCTTAAATTTGAAAATAACTTTGCTTTGTGTAACTAGTCGTAAATCTTGTAGTGATATTTCTTTGTTTAAGTATCGAACGACATTTGAACCCATAATAAATAGTTGAAGACCCAATTGAGACCAGTTTGTATAAAACAGAGTGGAATGTCGCAATGTTACGACATTTCAAGCTTTGAGAATCAAGGCCCTAAAATAACTGGAAAAAACTACTTTTTAACAGAAAGTTGGGGATTGGCTAAAAACACGGGGAAAGGTCGCTAAGCGAATCAAAATCAAGTACCAAATTGAATAAAATGTACGGATAAGAGACAAATCGGGGTAGTTTCGCCTCGGAACTGAGTGCTAGGAGCTGAGTAAGTGAAGTTCTTTTTAACTAGCATAAAAGATATGACTAGCCTGTCTAAATCTCCTTTGAATGTAATATTTAGATAAAGTGCTGGACCTCTGAAACATATCTGTTGCTAAATTTTCTTTGAATATAATACTTAGATAAAGTGGTGAACCTCTTTATCTAAGAATTACATTCAAAGGAAATTTAGAAAGGCTAGTGGTAGCTTTTTATCCCAGTTAAAAAGAATTTCACCTACTCAATTCCTAGCTTCCGAGGCAAAACTACCCTGATTTGTCTCTGATCCGCACATTTTATTCAATTTGGTACTTGATTCTGATTCACGTAGCGACATTTCCCCGTCCTTTTAGCCAATCCCCAACTTTCCGTTAAAAAGTAGTTTTTTTTTCCAGTTTATTTTTAGGGCCTTGATTCTCAAAGCTCGAAATGTTTTAACATTACGACATTCCACTCTGTTTTATTAAAACTGGTCTCAATTGGGTCTTTAACTATTTATTATGGGTTCAAATGTCGTTCGATACTTAAACAAAGAAATGTCACTACACGATTTACAACTAGGCACACAAAGAGAAGCTATTTTCAAATTTGAGCTAATTTGAAATAGTCACTTTGTTTTTGATCTATTGGAGCAAAGGGAATTAGATTTTTTTTAAAATTGAGTTACCAAAGCTGCACGAAAATAAGGCCTCCTTACGCCGATAAAACCACATATTATTTATTCTATTGGGATTTAACGCCGAAAGGTTCTGTCCAACAGAAACAGGTTCAAAAAAAACTTTTCTGTGTATGCTGGTTCCATTAATCATCCCCTTTACCTAATATTCTCAACCAGAATCGAAGTCTTAACACATTTAAACTTTAATTTTAATAGCCCTAGCTATGAAAATGTGCCTAAGTTTCTAAGTTTCTTTTCTCATTTCACAATATTAAAATATACACATTCTACATTTAAAATGTGCATTCTCATAGCACATGACTGCTTCAAATTCTAATACTGAATTTACAGTTTTAATTCTTATTTTAAATACGAATCAGCCGCGACCAACCTTTTTATTTTTTCGCCTTCTTCTTTATCTGAGGAAACCTTGTTCCATGATAGACAAGGTAAAAAGGCTTTGTGATGAGGTATAGACACGCTCTTTGGGGTGAAAAACTGTGCATTGATATTTTGCAAGGTTTATCGGCCGATGTTTGAAACTTAGGAATTGAATTTAGGAAAATAGCGACTTTTGAATATTAATGAGCATTCAGTGTTTCAAAAACTAGCGATTGCAGTGAAAAGCATATCAACAAGTGAAAGACAATTGAAGTCCTTAGTATACCAGTAAATTCAAATATATTTTAAGGGGAATCTAAAAATTTTGCATGTGCGGTTAAATGGTGAATTTTTTCTTGTATTTGCCTCTCAGTTGAGGAAATTATATCAGAAATTAATTTGTTGCTAAAAATACCCGACAGCACCCCCATCGCGACTATGATGGTGGCGCATTGAATTGTTTGAAGTGGCGGGTAGGTGAAATATTCTCGATTACGGGACACTAGGTAGACTGTTTTTTGGCGTGGCTTTGTGGACTAGGTAGATGTGCACCATTTGCTTGTTAAAAAAAATTTCCAGCATGGTTCGGATTTGTCGAATAGCCTCAAGACTGACCGGATCATTGCTAACTGAATTTTTAACTTGCCTTTGACATTAATTATCACCCTTAGGATCTATATGATGACATATCATTGTGTAAGACTGATATTTTTTGCAAAGTCCAGTAAAGACAAACATAGAAACTTTATTTGTCAGAGGGAAAACCGACGCAAACCCAGCTAAATATTTCTCAACCAGCTGAATTTTTGACAATACAACTAGCCCGACTAAAATACTTTTCAACCAACTAGATTTAGCTCGATCAAACCGGCGTTGCTAAAATTCACTCAATTTCTACGTTGTAAGTTCAAGATTAAATAGTATTGTATTGACAGAGATTGTTTGGATGTATTTAAAAGTTAAATTAAAGTTAAATAGCAACAAATAAAAAATTAGCTATCTAAAGCCCACTAAGGTACAAGGTTTTTCCGTTTTTGTCAGAAAAAGTTTTTGATGAATTTATAAGAAAAATATGAAAGATAAAAAAGATATGATATAAATTGCAGCTTCTTTTTTATGATACTCTGGTTAAAAAAGAATGAATATAAAGGTATAATTTTTTTTTTGCTTATGAATAAAGACACAAAACATTTAACAACATCCTACTTTTTTATAATTTTTTGAGTATTTTTGCAATACTTAAGAAAGAAACAAGAAAAACTCCTCAAAATACTCGAGATCAACTGTAAGACTAAAAGACCCTGCATATCTCCCAGAAGGTCAACCCCTTTTACAATTGGATATAAGTACAGAGCCGATTAGTTTACATGAAGTAAAGACAGTGCTACGTAAAATATAGAATAGAAAAGCAGCTGGCATCTACGGTATACAGCCAGAACTATTGAAACATGGTGCTGGAGTGCTAGCATATGGGATACTGAGGATATTTAAACAGATTGGATGAAAGGTTTTATAGTGAAACTACTTAAGATGGGTAGAACTGCTGATCGCAACAATTGGCAAGGAATCACCCTACAGTCTGCAGGAAGCAAAGTCTTTTGCCAAGGACTCTTGAATCACATCAGACGAAATTTGATGCCATATTCAGAGATGAAGAGCATGGCTTCCGACCAAGTAGGATATGTGCTGGCTTTATCTTTAGTCTTAGAGCACTTGTTTAAGAATCAAACGAATGGAAGACTGAAATCATAATGGCTTTCATCAATTTCTTTCAGGCTTTTGACTTGGTCCATAGAGACTCACTGTGGAAAATACTGCACTCCTACGGCTTCCCTGACAACATTATCATAAATATAATGTAGTTATTTTATTAACATATGTGTGCTGTTTGGACTGACACTGGGACCTGACGGAGTGATAAAAAGTGAACTCAGGCGTTACACAGTGGTACATTTTGTACCCAGTGCTATTTACAATACTCATTGACTTCATCCTACAGACGTGCAACCTCATAGGTGGCGCTCAGTTGTGCTTTAATGGAAGCAGACTTTGTTGACGATATAGTGCTCCTTTCTCACTTAAGACAGGGGTGTCAGTACAACATAAATGAGCTCTTGAAGGTAGGTGAACGAACAGGTTTGGCCATAAGCACGCAAAAGACGAAAGTATGCGCAATAATATGAATAAGCTACCTGATGAGCCGCTGATAGTTAAAGCAAAATAAATTGAAGAGATTGAGATGTTTAGATGTTTTGTGAGTCTAGTGACCACCGATGGAAGCCCTGAGCATGAAATTGCCACACGTGTTGCATGCGCAGAAAGAGCTTTTGATAATTTAGGAAGCGTTTGCAGAAGTGCTAATTTCTCTTTGAAGCTGAAATTGAGGCTCTTCAATAGTAATGTCCTGTCAGTGCTAATTTATGGTTCTGAAAGCTGGGTGTTGACAAAACAGCTAGAGAAAAGAATCAAAAGTTTTGAAAATATTTGTCTTCGACGAATTTTCGGAATCAACCAAACGAACAAAATTACAAACTCATTCATTAGGGAGAAGATTAAACATCCACTCATTATTGATAAAGTCATAAGCAGTTGGTGGTGATGTTGGGGACACATGGTTGGATGGGCAGCAATCACCTGCCCCATGCTGTTCGGTGTTGGACTACTCCTAGATTTTGATAGCACAGACGACAGAAGGCTACACTTGAACGATGCCTAGAAAAAGACGTATCGCTCTCAAGAACACCCCTTGATGATCTTTAGCCGAAGACGCAGGAGAGGTTACCGTGAAGAGGCATAGTTTGGCGCCTTATTTGCCGACTGGTGTGGGAAGTCTTAAGTTTAAGTAAGTTTCAAGAAAGTAATCTTTGCTATCGAATGGTATCTCCACCTTCATCTTGCAATGATGTTTAAAGACAAATAAGAATCCAGAAATTTTACGCGAGAACCTGATATAGGATGCAAACACTGTAGGAACAAATACATAGATACATCTGCCCCATTTTTACGTGAGTTTTGTATTCAGGTACCGGGTTCCTATAGTGTGTTAAGCGGGTTCGACAGAAATCGTTTCTGGTTCTCTGTGTTTAAACTAGTAGAGTTTCAAAGTGTTTTAACCCTACGGGTTCCGAGCACGCTGGACATGGCCACTTGGCTTCTTGATAGTTAGAATGCACCAGAATAGCATGTTGAATTTGGGTTTTGAAAGACCTGAAGACGGGTACTCAAGACTATCGTCTTTAAAAACTTTATTTAGCTTCTTGATGAATGAGAGATGGCCTGAAAACGGTGTTACGGATGGGAGCTGAACGAAAATCATGCCTCTGGGTCGTGTCTTCGCGCAGGATTTTTTTTAATAGAAGTAATTTTTGCTTCTATCATCCTCTCATCTATGCCTTGCTGAGACTAAAAGCTCTAAGGACCATTCTCACAAGGATGGGGATTTAACCTGTGTTTACCTCTCATCTTCGTGTAAACAGGCGTTCACCAACAAAAATACCCTTAGCTGGTCGGATATTTTATTGTTATGTAACTGGTTGGGTAGGGTAGATATTTGCCCAAATAACTAAAGCCTTAGTAGAAGAAACTATTTGAGATAGGACCTTGTAATTTAAATTCAAGCAAATAAAATCAAATAGAATATGTCTCACATAAAAATGAACCATTTATATGCATTTTGGGTACACTTTGTTGTGATTACTTTTACAGTACTCCTTTTTACTGATGCTACAGTCGTCTTCCGGTTAGCCAAACGAGCACAAAGACTGCAGGGCTGATTTTTGCCGTCAGATCCTGAAATTTTAGTATCTGAACTCTGTAGGCTTAATTCCAACAATATTGGACAATAACATTCAAAGTTCACGAGGGAAAAAGTTGTTGGATACTCTAACCATTAAATGAGACTTCTTAAGGGATAATTTTAACCGTGTGAGGACCAGTCGGCACTGAATCATCTTTTTTGACTACGTGTTGTGTTGACAAGTACTCCTGTGTTTACAACTGCAATATCTATCATTGCAAAGAATATTAGAGACACCAGAGACACACTTTGGCAGAAAGTTTGATATTATCAGTCGCGGAGTTGTGGAGAAGGAATTCTATGATTATAACGATGAAGTAATGGCGACAGTACACAGCATTGTCTGACGCCAGATAGAATTTGAAAGTATCGGAGTTGGTCTTTGGGTGTCTTGATGCAGCACTCACTGTCCTTCTAAGGTACTATGATAATTTCCATGATTTTACTTGGGATCCTGTAATCAAGAAAGATCTTATACAAACTTTCCTGATTGACAGAGTCGAAGGCCTTTTCATAGTCTATAAGAATCATGTAAAGCTTTGAGCACCATTCCCGACTTTCTTCAGTGAGGACTCACAAAGGTGCTTTTCAAGTAAATTTTGGATCCTCTTCCGAATGGCATGAACAGTAGTTTACCAGGGACTGAAAGCAAGGTTATTCCTCACCTGTTTCGTGGGACAGTGGCATCACCCTATTTGAACTGGGGTATTAGTATGCTGCGTTTCTAATCAACTGGTATCTATTCCTTTTCTTATGATGTAGTGAAGAAGGCAGTCTAGAATTTTATTAGTACTGCAACTGAGACCTTTACTATCTCTGCTGATATACGGTCTTCTCCTAGAGATATAACATTCTTCAATCTCTTGGCAGCTGCTTGAATCTCTGCAGCATTTGGCGGCTCCAAAATAATGTTTAGAGAGAAGGATGGCATTGGGGGAATGTCAAGTGGCTCAATGGGTGGTGGCCTATTGAGAAGTCTTTTGAAGAGGGATACCCATAAGTCATTCACTGTTTCGGTCACAATTACGCCAGATGGGTCCCGAACTAGACCGTTGACGGTACGCTTCTTTCCAGCGATGTCTTTTGAGATGTGATATAGGGCTCTAGAATCTCCTCTCTTGGCTGCTTTCTCAGCAAGTTTGGCTTTATTCTCGATCAGGGTTCAGTGGTTGTTCCTTCTGCTTTTCTTTATGGCTTTGTCTGCTTCGCGGTAGCATGCATTTTTCAAGATTAAATGGCCTGGTCTTTGGTTTCGAAGGAGGATTTGTTTTATGGGTTTTTCTCTCCCTTAGGAGATTCCAAGTTTGGTCAGAGAATCACGGGTCTTAAGGGTGTTTCTTGTACCTCAGTATTTTTGTCGCCGCCGTATGGAAGGAGTTTTTCGCGGTTTCCCACAGTTCTTCTTGGTCTGGATTTTCTGGGACAGAAAGTAATTCGAATCTATTTGAAAGTTCTGTCAGGAAATTTATTTCTACTGTGCTATGAAGTACTTCAGCCGAATCGAAAGGGGGGTTTGGATGGGGTACTTGTTTAACATTTTTCTTAACTTTGACCTTAAAATTGGCAAACATCAGGTTATGATTTGACCTGATGATAATCCTATATCAGCTCTTCTATAATAACTTACGGTCGTGAGGCTAGTGTGCCATTTGCGACTCACTAGGCAGTGGTTGATCTTATTTCTGGTGACGACTTCCGGAGAGGTCCAGGAATATTTGTGGATATCACGGTGTTGTAACAACCTCTCACCAATAACTAGGTCATTCGAGATTGGCCATGACAACCTATAGACTGAGGGCAACATTCGTGGTCGTCACCAATTTTTGCATTGCAATCACTGACAAAACAATGAGAAGGAATTACTTTGTGGGACGAATTCCGATTTTATACAGTAAGCACCATTTATGTTTTATTGGGTTTTAAAAGGGAGGAAAGTGGACAAGAGTGGAAGTGCTGTGCAAAGCGGAGAATAAGCACCACCTAAGTAAAATCAATCTTACTTTTTTACAGTAGATAGATAGGAATAAAGCCAATTTGTCATGTTGGAAAATTGAAACATGCGGAAAACCACGTGGAGATGATCCCAAGCGGATTGGACAATACTTTAGTGGTTCATTTAGACATTGTGGATATCCGTCCGTATCTTTTAGAACGATGGCCCAGAAAACACATCAGCGTGACATAAGTATTCAAGATGAGGACAAGTTATAAAAGAAGAATATTGGCTAAAAAGGATTAGAATTAGCTGCATTGCCTGTAGCTGTCATCAAAACATCAAGAAGGATACAATTTCCGTGCCCTCTTCTCAAAGTTGTTGAGAAATAGTAAGCCATATGATGCCATTTTTCTTGGTTTTCTGGGTGAGCAGTATCATACAAGCTGGGGCAGCCTTGAACCAATGTTATAAGATTATAAAGTTTTTTATGATACTTTAGTCATGGTTTTATTCATTTGAAAACCTTGCCAAGAATCCGTCCTGATTTTGCCAAATCGTTGTGGAAAGCTACAGATTTTATCAAGCACGAAAACGGACCGAATCATCGCATGGATAGCTAAATCCGGAAACACTCTATTGCTATGTTAATGCTTCATCACATTAATCATAAATCTTATGGTTCATCATCGTCACATTAATCATACCCAGTGATCTTCGGTACGAAATACTCAGCAATGAAGAGGACAGATACACACAGTTAACTTCAATGTGGTGGAGAATATTCAGTTGTTTTCAGTTGTTTTGTTCAACTATTTTGTGTTGTTGCAATCATTTGTAGGCTCGCAGATGATAAGGCAGTCAAGTGGTTTGCAATTCTTGATTGGGTCCGAATATAATTTTTATGTTTTATTAGATGAGGATCGACTACAATTCAAAGAAGAAAAGAGCAAGAAAAGCTAAGAGCGCATTTTTCCTCCACTATGTTAATAGCCGTTGCTATGTTAACCAGTCACTAGACCATTGACTGCTTAACTTAACACGTCTTTTTATCAATTTCAGTGATTTGAGATCTTGAAGCCCAGTGACTGAAAATGTCACTGATGACATCAAACAATGACTCAGTGAGGCAAAAATACCCACTGAGCTCATTGGTGTCCCGCAAGAATATCTAGTGACTGGGCAAGTGGTGTCCCGCAAGAATATCTAGTGACTGGGCCAGTGACGCAAAAATGCCCTCTAGTATTTCCGTTCATATTTTTCCTATTTCTTCTTTGAACCCTCGGCAATGAACGAATGAATGACCATACATAACCACCATACTAAGAAAAAAACGATAACAAAACTTCCGCTATCTTTAATCCAATGCAATCATTAGCAAAATCACAATCTAATTTCAATTCTTTTTTTACTTAAATTTATGTTACATCACTACATAAATTGAATTCGGATGCACTTTCTTATTTTAGTTATTTCATTCTCACTAATTTTTGATTGTAAATGTGCTTTCATACTTTTATACTCTAAATGCTCGTTTTTTATTAGAAACGTGCTTTCATATTGGTACTTAAAATGCTCGTTGACTATTCCTATGCTCTAGTCCCTGGAGACAGCGGAAAGAACAATTTACCGGGAGTGGCGGGAGTCCTCGAGAAACTAATTCTATTCAGGCTGCGATGAACAGATTAGATGATATAGCTGTCTTACTGAAGTCATTTTTTTCCACTATTTTGTAATTCCACATTAATTCTCAGGCTCGTATATGATGAAACAGCCAAGCAGGTCACAATTCTTGAGCAGGTCTAAATCTAATGTTTATGTAGTACAAGTTGAGGATCGACGGCAATTCAAAGAAGAAAAGAGTGAGAAAAGCAATATTCACATTTGGATTTGTCATTTTTCTTTTTTAAACCCTAGGCGGTATTAAATGTTTTTTGCATTGTTTCAGAAAATGAATTTGAACGCACTTCCTTCTTTTAGGTTTTTTCTGGTCATTAAGTTTTGAGCGTAATAAGTCATTATTTCGTTAATTTTTGGCTCCCATATACCTCAACAGAAAGATATCCTAAAGTTTTGCCAAAACAATATTTGAAAGAGATAGTGGCTGATATTTGAAAGAGATAGTTGTAATTATCATAGGGTCATCAATAGCTACGATCTATGTTTGTGGCTTTCTCTTCAGTATTTTTCGAGAAAACAAAAGTTTCAACTACCTGAAAGCACAGTAATAATCCAGATAGTTCATTTTGTGGAAATACTGGATGAAAAAGTTCCAATGTAGACGAGTATTGCTGTCCCTTTTTTTCCATTTTCTCAAAAAAAAAAAAAAAACTGACGGCTATTCCTTTTTTCGTTCGTTTTTCACGCTATGAGCAAAGACCATTCAGAAAAAAAGAGAAGAAAGTACTCTGTGGGACGACTTTCCATTTTATACAGTAAGCACCATTTGCGTTTTAGCAGGTTTTTAGGGGGGGGGGGCTGGACAGTTGACAAGAGTGGAAGTGCTGCGCAAATCGGAGAATCAGCACCACCTAAGTAAAATCAATATTACTTTTTTATAGTTGATAGATGGCATTACTGCCGACTTTTCATGTTGGAGAATTTGTCCAATCGAATGAGTCTTTTGTGAAGATTCTACGACAATACCTTCTATAAAAACCTTACATGTCCCCAGGGTATAACTTAAAACCCTTGCCTTGAGGGTTGAGGGGGAGTTTCTTCCTCAAAAATATATTTTCTATCTAGAAATCAACTAGGCTGAACAAAATGGCTATCTCAAAATTTTAATTGGATGTGTTTGGGGGAATGACGGCCGGGGGGGGGGGTAGATGCCATCCAATCCCTTTTGACAATTAAAAAGGGCACTAGCCCTTTGAATTTTCAATCGAAAAAGCCTTTTCTGAAGCTTCCACGACAACGCCTTCTTTAAAAACCTTATATGCCCCCGGGGCATAACTTAAAACCCTTGCCCTGAGGGTTGTGTCCTCCTCAAAAACATTTTTGCTATTTGGAAATCAATTACGCTGAAAAAAATGGCTATCTAAAAATTTTGATTGGATGTGTTTCGGGGAATGATCGGCGTGGTAGGGGGACTAGTTGTCCTCCAATACCTTTCGACTATTAAAAAGGGTACTATCCCTTTGAATTTCCAATCGAATGAGCCTTTTTTGAAGTTTCTACTACAAAGCCTTCTATAAAAACCTTATATGCCCCCAGGGCAAAAATTAAAACCCTTGCCCTGAGGGTTGTGGGGGAGCGTCCTCCTCAAAACGTATTTTCTATCTGGAAGTCAACTACGCTGAACAAAATGGCTATCAACATTTTGATTGGATCTGTTTGGGAGAGTGATGGGCTTTGGGGGGGACAAGTTGCCCTCCAATCTCTTTTGACTCTTAAAAAGGGCACTAGAACTCTCGATTTCCAATCGAATGAGCCCCCTTTGAAGTTTATATGACGACCCCTTCCATATGAAGTGCCTCTGGGAAAAAAAGAATAATAATAAATAATAAAACATTGGAGCCGTATGGCCTTTACTATAGGCAACGCTATAGCATTGCCTCTGATCACACTAAGGATTATTGAAGGTATTAGCTTAAGCTGTGTTTTTAGACAATTTTTCTTTAGGTAGCTAAGTTTTTTGATACAATAATCCCTATGATATCAGCACAACTTTAAGCCATAGCCACAGTAGAATTTTTCCCCCATTTAAGAAAAAAAAAATTAAAAGTCTTTAAAACCGTAAAATCAGGATTTAGAAAAGACATGAGGCTCAAAACACTTTCTTTCTGCCCCATATGGACTGCAGATCAGTTTTAAAAGTTTCACTTTAATAGCATGAAAAATTTTTAAGATCATCAAAGGTGAGTGCCATTTGGACTGAGACGGGGTGGAAATACTTAATCGTAGAGAGCCACTAATATGCACCTCTATCAAAGCCCCAAGTCTCCGGCAGATGAGCTTATTTATATAGTTGCCATAAATGATTTTATAGGTCTTAATACCTTTCAAAGCAAAGTAGGGATATCCTCAACCCTGTAATAAATCCGCACTAGCCTACTGCACATTAGGCTAGCTATGGTCCATCTTTCAAAAGCAAAAACAAAATCTGAAAAATGTAAAAACTTCTACTTACAACAAAATAAAGTTCATACTCAAGAACAACCATTTAAATTTTTCAACAAAATAGTGTGCTTGCAATGTCCGAGTCCAAATGACAAACAATGATTAATGACATTGTCTTATCTAGACTCAATACAAGTTTGTTTAAAATCAATAAATGATGCTCTTATAGTCTTATGAGGGGAGAATGATATTGGTATGTTGTATTCCTTAGCCTGGTTTTTGATGATCTATTTTTCGATGGTTGGTTTTCAGATCAAGAAGAACTGTGGAAAACCACAAAAAACTCCTTCCATACAGTGGCGACAAAAATACTGGGGTAAAAGAAACACCCTTAGGACCCATGACTCTCTGACCGAACTTGGAATCTCCTAAGGGAGAGGAAACTCATAAAACAAATCCTCCTTTGAAACCAAAGACCAGGCAATTTAATCTTGAAAAATACATGCTACCGTGAAGCAGACAAAAACATAAAGAAAAGCACAAGGAACAACCACTGAACCCTGATCGAGAATAAAGCCAAACTTGCTGAGAAATCAGCCAAGAGAGGGGATTCTAGAGTCCTATATCATATCTCAAATGACCTCGCTGGAAAGAAGCGTACCGTCAACGGTCTAGTTCGGGACCCATCTGGCGTACTTGTGACCGAACCAGTGAATGAGTTATTGGTATCCCTCTTCAAAAGACTTCTCAATAGGCCACCACCCATTGAGCCACTTGACATTCCCGTAATGCCATCCTTCTCTCTAAACATTAGTTTGGAGCCGCCAAATGTTGCAGAGATTCAAGCAGCTGCCAAGAGATTGAAAAATGATATATCCCTAGGAGAAGACCGTATATCAGCAGAGATAGTAAAGGTCTCAGTTGCAGTACTAATACAATTCTGGACTGCCTTCTTCACTACAACATAGGAAAAGGAATAGATACCAGTTGATTAGAAGCACAGCATACTAATACCCCTGTTCAAATAGGACGATGCCACTGTCCCACGAAACAGGTGAGGAATAACCTTGCTTTCAGTCCCTGGTAAACTACTGTATCATGCCATTCGGAAGAGGATCCAAAATTTACTTGAAAAGCATACAAGGGATAAGCAATGCGGGTTCCACCCAAACCGTTCTTGCGCTGATCTTATATTTACTTTGTGAATCCTCACTGAAGAAAGTCGGGAATGGTGCTCAAAGCTCTACATGATTTTTATAGACTATGAAAAGGCCTTCGACTCTGTAGATCAGGAAAGTTTGTATAAGATCTATCTTTATTACAGGATCCCAAGTAAAATCATGGCAATTATCTAAGCGTCTTGGAAGGACAGCAAGTGCTGCATCAAGACACCCAAAGACCTATCCCGATATTTCAAATTTTATTTGGCGTCAAACAAGGGTGTGTACTGTCGCCGTTACTTCATCGTTATAATCATCGAATTCCTTCTCCACAACTCCGCGACTGATAATATGAAACTTTCTGCCAAAGTGACAGTTGGTGACCTAGACTTTGCAGATGACATTACAATGCTACAGTCGTGCAAGTAACGTCTTCAAGAGCTTCTAAACAGGGTCAGCGAAAAAGCACATCAACTTGGCCCAAAGATAAATTCGAGTAAAACCAAAACAATGGCGACTACTGATTCCCCACTTACTATCAGATATGGAAATGAGGAAATTAAACAGGTCGTGGAACTCAGGTACCTTGGAAGACTAATGGAGAATACGGGATCCTCATCCAAAGAAATAATGACCAGAAAAGGTCAGGTGAATGCCGCCTTCAATAGGCTCAAGCGCATATGGAAGTCAAAAAATTACTCGACCGGGCTTAAGGGTTACGCTTGTTCAACAGCAAAGTTGTCCCGATCCTCCTTTACGCAGCCAACACCTGAAGTTTAGACCAACAACAGTAGATGAGAATCCTTGCATTCAAAAACAATTGTCATCGAAGAATTTTGAATTTTCATCGGTCAGATAGAAACACAAATGAAAAAGTCCGCAAACTTGCCAACCAGCTTCTGGTGACTGACGTTATTAGAGCTTGGAGGTGGAGACTCGGACTTGGAACTTTTTTTCTCTGAAAATACTGAACAGAGTTCCGCGAACAAAAGTCACAGCTATTGATGACGCTACGATAAATAAGACTAATAGTCGATCAGACACTAACTCTTTCAGAAATAGATTCGGAAACGCGCGTTTCTGAATCTGAAAAGAGAAGGATGGAAAAATTAAAAAAAAGGATATCGATGCTTTTCTACATTTACAATTGTTATTGTTCATGGAGTGAGAAACCCCTATTTGCCAAGCGAGACAAAAGAATTATCTTGTTAAAGACGTTGCTTGACTAGTTTTTTGTGATCCAATTCTCGTGTGTTTTCTGGCTAATATACAAATACCAAAATAAATAAATAAACACAATTACATACTTAAAGAGAA